>NC_046166.1:64390823-64488147 GCF_011064425.1 Rattus rattus | reverse complement strand
CATAGCTTGGGCCCCCAAACACACAACAGAAGGAAGAAGCTAGAAGAAAGGCCAGGCTATGACCTCTCAAAGCCAGCTTCCACATGTACTTCCTCCAGCAACAATGCTCTCCCCAGAGCTCTTTAAACAACTCGAACTGGGAACCAAGTGTCCAAATGCCTGAGTGGATTCAAACCACTGACTCCAAGAAAGTCATTCCATTCGGTGTACTAGAGAGCATCCGGGCAGCTTTTCTACAGCAGGAATTAGCAATGCTTCCAGGTCCACACAGTAGCACAGGAGGTAGAGATTGCTAGCATCTGACTCTAACGTCAGGATCTCCTCAGTGGGTCCAACCAGGGCCTACCATTTTTGTTATCAACAAATTGTTTTTCCAATCAACACAAGGTGTTTCTCTGCATTTTGACATGAAGGAACAGAGAGGGTCAAGCTTAGGGTACAGAGAAAAACTGCTCAGAAGGAGGCAGATGGCAAAGAGCACCTCATTTCCACACATCAATTATACCTGAATCTACTCTTCAGTGCAGAACAGATAATGAGTCTCATCTCCCAAAGGCCTGAGAACAATTAACACCTAAACAAGGTCCTAGAGTTTGCCAATGATGGAGACGAATCAAGAGCAACACCTAGAAGGGTTTCTTGAGCCTGCAGACGACGTCCAGCACCCCTGACCCCCGCCTTGTTTGGTTCCTTTTGCTTTCTCCCTAAATCTAAGGTTCAGTACAGGAGGTAGAAAGGTGGACTATGGTCCCCAATGTTCCATAAGTTATTCAGTGATGACAATGAGGTATGCTGCTGTTGAAGTGGCTTGCTTAACCTCTCAGGATGTGTTTTCTTCAGGTGTTCCCCCAAATTCCATCACCTTCAGCTGTGTGTATTTGTAGCCCAGAGTCCCTTCTTATCTGGAGGAAGTAAGAGACATAGCTGAGAACAGCAGAGACCAACAGTGCTGTGCTTGGTAGAGAAAAGAGAAGCAGGAGAAGGGTCTCCCCCAGCATGGTGGGAGAGAAGGACGAGTGGACAGTGTGTCTTCAGGTGGAGCACACACCAAGACACAGGTAAAGTGAACATTTGAGGACCTTAGAGTTAAGGACCTTAAGAGTGTAGGGTAGGGAGGTTACCCATAGGAAGCCCATACCACTGCAGAGCATTTCTTCACCTAAAACAAGCAAAACTAGATGATCCTCAAAGACATGGAATGATCCCTAAGACGCTGACTCCATCCTGAGATGTGCATTTGCAATCCAATATTCTGTGACCTCAGGAAAGGAACTTTTCCATTCTTCTTTTCCCCTCAACTGACATCTCCAATGGCTTCACACCCATGTTACTGAGGAGGAGCTAGAGGAGAGAGTGGCAGGTAAATGGGGAACCCACTATTCTGTAGAAAAACCTCTGAATCAAAAATAAAGAAGTAAACAATGCATCGTGGTCAAAGAACAGAGGTGTGTGTGGAAAGTCATGAATGCCAGGAGTTGTCAGTGCATTTTTGTGAAGAGACTACATGTGAGTTAAGAATAGCGATTGCTGACATTAGTGTTCAGGGCTGGGGGGTTCTCCAGGTGACCATGGTGGTGGGGGGATCAAGAGGAGAATCATTGAAACACTTTTGCCTTTTCCTGAGAACAGAGGCCCTGGGATTTGATCACAGTGAAAAGCAGAAGAAAAACACTTAGATGTCTGCATTTGCCCTTTTGGGCACGTTCCTGATAATTTTAGTTTTTAGAAAATGAATGGAGTATTTCAGAGAAAGTATAAATGCCTGGCCTTGAAAGTCGCAATTATCCTTGAACAAACCTCACCGGATCACAGAGCAGATAGCAGCACTTTGTCGGTCGCACCCAGCTGGAGGGGTATGTGCACGCCCTCAAAGCAATCATTATAACCATCTCTATGCAGTAACAAGGCAGATCACCAAATCACCTGGTTGGAGACTGGCTAAAGAGTAAGAACCAGACAGGAAAAGAACTGATCTCTAAGCAAACCTTTTAAGGTACGACAGAGAACAAGAGGGAAAGAGGAATAACACTGACCTTTGTCTTAAATCCATGCTACAAGTTCATACCTCTCTAGAATAGGTTGGGGAGATGGGACCAGGTCAAGAAGGCCTTGGGATTGCAGAAGAGAGACCCCTAGAGAAAGGTGGGCACCCATCAGCAGATGCCCACAACTGTGGGGCTTCTAAACCGTGCTTAAGTGCCAACTGGAGCGGTCCATGTCATTAATTTCCTTCTAGCAAATGTGTCAGGCGGAAGTTGCCTGGTGTGTCTTTTCACAGTGACACGTGGGGGTCATTAGGAAGCAGGACAACGAACGGTCTTGAAACTTGGGTAGGTAATGGAATCTGCTGGCTGTGGGAAGGAACGAGCCCCTGGGAGCATAAGCACGCTGGGTCAGGGCTTTAGCAGGCAGGTACAGTGTCTTATCCCCTGCCATTGTGGGAAGGGACTGTTAATAGAGGAAAGGTGTTGTTTTTAAGACTATGTTCAACAAAATGCCAGTGACTTTAGTGTGTGTGTGTGTGTGTGTGTGTGTGTGTGTGTGTGTGTGCACGCGCGCATGCACAGACATGTGCAAAGGTACACACAGGAACACACATGCAAAATATCCACAGATGAATGTGACAGTCAGTGAAACAAAGAAAACAAAATCAATACTGTACAGGAGCAGAACAGATTGCTCGACAGCCACACATTTCTAAGGTTTCTGTAGATTTCTTGCTATTTCTTTTTAGTTGTATTTCAGCTGATAAAGGCACGGGATATTGTTCTGAGTTTTTGCGTTTGTGGCAATTTGTTTCATGTTCTAAACAGAATCCCTTTTGACAAAGTTTGGGCTTTCACAAAGTTGGGCTGCTGAGAGGAGTTTGTTCTGAAGTTGCCGGATGGGACAGTCTGTACGCGACTTGATCCATGGCACGATTTAACCTTGCAGTTTCTATTTTAATTTTCTTGCCTGGATGGTTCGTCTGTTGGTTCAAGTTCAGCCTCAAATCACCCACTGGTAATTGTGGGACCTGTCGTCTTTTAAACTACAGTACCATCCCTATGATATGGGGAATTAAAGGTCCATGTATTTTATGTAGTCATTATACATCTTCAAGATTGTTATAATAACTAGATTGCTACCATTATTAATGTATAGTGAGTTTCCTTAGGCCTTCTAATTTTGTTCAAATCTTCTCTGTAAATTTGCCCTCAAGATAAAAAACTGTGCTGATATTTTCAACTAATCAGTCTTTTTAATTCCTGGGATAACCCTGCTTACACACAGGGTTACATTTGATCGGTTTTACTTAAGTTATCCATATTAGACATCTGTGGGCTTATCACCTGTCTGATTGTTTTTGTCTCAAATCTTAATCTGTTCTTTTCATGAGAATTTTTTTTTTTTTGTTTTATTTTTTGGTGTTCTTTTCTGAGTTCTTGGTGATTGTTTTTCTCATTCTGCCTGGGTACAGATTCCATGGAAGTGTCTCCTAAAGTGCCAGTGTGTTGCAGTCATGACTTTTCTGTTATGTAAATATAAGGAATCTTCAGCCTTGCCGGGATCCCTGGTGTCCTTTAATTCTTTGGCTAGTCTACTGGGGTAGAGGTTATCTGACTCTAGTCTTCCCCACTGTTCTACATAAGACTGCGTGTGGGCTGCAAGCTGAGCCAGTGTGGGCTGATTGCTATGCCAGAACCATCCAGTGTGGGCTGAGTGCTGGGCCAGTGTGCACTGAGGCGGAAGCTTCATATCTTCCCACACCTGGACCACTGCTGGCCCCAGAGAGCTCCGCAGGCTGGGCTCACCTCAGAGGTCCTCAGTCTGTTTACCCAGAGTGAACCAATGCCCAAGCCTTGTGGTTTCATCCCCTCCACACCACATGTGGAGCGGTTGGAGAAGGCGGCTGGTGCTCCCTGTCTCTGTGTATCCTCTCTGTTTCTACATGCTTCTCGGCTGTTGTATCACCTGGGTTTCTCTCAACACAAGCATTTGACAGTGTACACATGTGAGGTGTACTGTATTGTCCCCTCATTGCCCTCCCACTCTTGCACAATTCTTCCCAAAAGGTCTCTTTCTGTTTCATGTCCTACCCTTTGTGGACATGTGTGTGTAGGTAGCCCGAGCTGTGTGTTCTATGTCTTGGAGAGAAGGAGCACTTCTCAAAACCTGCCCATCCTCCATCTCTGTACATCCTTTCCTTTTCTGACTTTTCCTGGGACTTGCAGTGAGTGGTACTGAGGTTCCTGCCACGATAAGTCAATTACTCTCAGCAATTTGACCACTCATGAGGCTCTAGCAAGCTTTTAACCACTGTACACAAATGATTCTCTGACCAAGGTTGAGAACAGCACTGAGGTACCACATGAGCATAAATAGTTAGATGCAGTTTGGTAGCACATCCATTTAGCATGGCCTAGGGAGAAAGTTCCTCCCTAGGTTTGACAACTTTCCTAGTCTTAAGTTTGTACCTAGGTTTCCAGTGCTGGGTTTTATTGCTTCCCCATGGCATGGGCCTGGAATCAATCGGAGGGCAGTTTCTTTCAAACAACCATGCCGATTGTGTCAGTGGGACATCTTGCCTGAAGACTGCTTTTCTTTTTAGGTGCATTTTTATGAGTATGAGCAGGCTGTCTAATGCTCATTTCTCCATTATCAAATTCCTTTCTTCTTCCCTTTGGTTGAAGCCAGTTTGGTCAAACTAAGCTATCCTAGTACCCTTGTTTTAGGAGAAATAAATTTGGAACTTTGGGATGCTTGCCTCCCAAATCTATAGGGAAAGAGTACAGAGTGACCACTGAGTTTAGATAGCTACTCTTGGCCTTCTGAAAGAAGCAGTTGACAAGATGAAGAAAGCAGCCATTTATTCTCATTGCAGCATCTGCTTCCAGCAGAAAGACAAACTTAGCTCATCCCGAGTCCTGTTGGCTGGACTGTCCACAGCACTTCAGATTCTCTGGCAGAGAGCAATAGAGTTCTTCGTTCTTCAGACAAGATTCTGTGCATCTCCCATTAATCCTGCTGCACTTCTCATCGAAAAAATGCATTCTTGGCTTCACAAAAGAAGCCCCTTTCTTCCAGTTAATTCTGTTTCAAATGTGGCTAATCACTGTCTGTGATGATTTGTCTACATCAGCAACAACCACTTTAAAGCTGTGTCTTAGTTCCTTTAGACTCAGGTAGATTTAATAAAGAGAAACATTTTCTGTGGGATTACCCCATCTTTTTGTCATACAAGGTGAAAGAGCACAAAGAATTAGCTAACACCTGAGCAGTTTTGATTAGGACTTTATAAGACAAGTATAAATATATTAGAAAGAAGATTATCAATTCAACTCATGAAACACACCTACACACCCCAGAACTTCCCTTACACTTTCAAAAGATTGCTACTCAGGAGAGAAGCAAGATCTAAGTCTGGGGGAGATGACACAAGACTGGTATTAAAAGTGGAATTGTGTACAATGGACAAAAGCTTAATGGAGAGGACAGAAATAGAGGCCTGGAGTAAATCCAATTCCCAGTGACAACCCAGGAAGGTTGAAGACAAAGAAAATCTTTGTCCATGGGTTTCTAATGGGCCATCACGGATACCCAAGTACAGAAAGATATCTGACTTCTCCATCACATTCCACCGAAATTCCACTGTAAGAGTCAGACACTTTAGGGAAGGGGGCATAGTTGAGGCCAGCTCCCTGTGCCTTTAATTTGTCATTTTGCAGGAAACTGCAGTTCTTGCATTAGCCCTCATGAGAGCAGACTGCTGCTGCATGCTAAAGACACACAATCCATATTACCAGGATCAAAATCTCAAGAGTCGATGACTTGAAGTACATGTCATGTAGGTACGGAAAGTACATGGATTCCATCTAACATGAATACATAAGTCTGCTAACTCAAATATTTGCACATCCTAAATCCCAGGGGTGACTACTCTTGCATTCCAGCCATTATCCACTGTCTGGATATCGATTCACAATATAAGTACCCCCATGGTTTCAAAAGCCCTTTAAACCCTGTCTTTCTCTACAGTGTTCAATATTTTCTCTGCTCTCTAACATACTAAGGCTGTGTCAGACTAAAGGTTCAAGACCTTACTCTGCCTTGAGAACTTTTTAGCATATTCAATTCACAATGATAAACCAGCAGCTTTTGGACCAAAAGAACATCTTTGCCTGTCGCTTTCCGAGTCAGATGGAGTCTCTGCTTGTGTGGGTGCATTTGGAGCGGCAGATAATTTTATACTGGATAATCTACATTGTGTTAACTATGTAGTCCCACTGAGCATTCCCAATATTTCTCTTCAACCTCAAATGTTCACATTTATGCCAGCAAATGCATGCTTATCATTGATCTACTGAAGGCCTACATCTCTGTCGATGCAGCATCCCTCAGAGAGATTTGCCACAACACAGATTAGGGCTGCACACAACTAATGGGAAGTTAGCCCATAATGGGCTGGCAGCAAACACTAGTACCTGGAATAAAGGTAGATCCCTTGGACTCCCATGAGCCCCTTTCTTCAACTCCACCCAAGGAACTACGCTGAGTCTGGTCTTGCCCCTTAATCTTGGAGAGGATGCAGCTGCATCTTTCCACCAAACTTTCAGAAGAGAAAGAGCAGAGGCGGCTCTGATGTGGAGAGGATGCCCCATACAGGCCACTGTGCGGCACAGAGTGCCAGTGCTTGACTTGACCTGTGTCCCTGAAGAAAGAAGCTACACCCAACCAAGTCCCAGTCTCCATGTGCATACAATGTACATATGGTATATACTTCATACATGTGTATATGTTTCCAAGCCAAAAAGAAAAATGACTCTGAATATCTCTAAAATTAAAAGGACAATAGGATTTTCTCCAAGGCACTGGCTTTGAGAAGTAAATGTTCATCATCACAACTCTACAACACAGACCCATCATTAGACAAGCAATTAGAAATGGCTACCTATGTGTGTACTTTGCCTCATGCCAGGATGGGATATGGGAAATGGAGTCCACCCTTTCCTCTTCCACCTCTTTTTTTCTGTCTCTTTGTTGTCTGTTTTATTTTACACTTGGCTTATATTTTAAAAATCTGTTGATTTCTTCACTTTAATTCTTCCCTTAACTTTGTCCATTATTTTGCTAATAAGCTTAAAACTAGGCATCAAATGTATCATTCCTGACATGCCCTTTAACTCTCCAAACCTGTGACAAACATTATTAGAAAGGCATGTATCAATACGTGATTCATTGATAAGTCATAGGGAAGTTACCTTCTGTAACAGCTGTTCTCTTTCAAGTCCAACAGACAAAAGGTATCTAAATCCTAGGTTGATCACGCCTGGGCATTGGCAGGACAGACCTGTAACTGGGCCACACAGATCACCCTCCATGTAAAGATTTCACTTTCTTTACTCGGGGTCAAGAAAGAAGAAAACAGCAAAGAGAAATAAGAATGTCTTCTACGACCTGAAGGGCTGTGAGTAACAGCACGGTGTCCATGGTAAAGGGCACATCAACACCTACCCACCTTTATGCCGCTTTCTCCAGAGCAAAAGGGGGCCTTGATCAGTGAACCCATCAGAACAAGTGACCCCATGCCCTGGGTTACAGGGAGGCCACCCACCCAGTGGTGCTGCTCAACCCATAGTATGTTGTTGTTTTTTTGATCTGAAAGTTCCCAAGAAGGAAAAACAGGCATGAGCCAAGAGCAGAGGTGGAAGATGGATGGGTGCAGGTTTTTGTTAGAAGAATCTGGAGTTCAGTCCTTGCTTTGCTAATTTGGACTATGTTCCTTCCTAGTGGCTAGATCACAGATAGAAGTGAAAGTATACAATAGCCCATGTTCCAGGGAAGAACTATGCCCAGGATCAGGTGGACTTGAACTGCAGAGTCAAATTTGTAGGTGTGCACACTGGGAACAGTAGCTTTCTCCCCATAAGTGTAAAATTCCATCATTTCTTTTTTAAATTTGGACTTGCTGCATGCAGCCCACTTCAAGTGCTACTTATATCATTTTAATCTAGGAGGGTTGTTTTGTTTTGCTTATGCTTTCATTTGTTTTATCAGAATTTCACACAGTATATTTTTTAAAGTTCTGTTTATTTTATTTATATGAGTACACTGTAGTTGTCATCAGACACACCTGAAGAGGGCATCTGATCCTACCACAGATGGTTATGAGACACTTTTCTGGGAACTGAACTCAGGACTCCTGGAAGAGGAGTCTATGCTCTTAAATACAGTACCCTCTCTCTAATTCCTCACATAGTATATTTTTGACCACATTTTTACCCTCCTGTAATACCTCCCAGATCCTCCCCACTACCTACTAAACTTCACACTGTTTGATTTGGCTGGCCATCTACCCTGAGCAGAAGGCCTGTCCTGGAGGGGGTGGGTGATATGCCCAGTATCACTCCAGTGATGGAAACTTATTTCCTTATCCCAGCAGGTATCGAAATACGAGCTTCTTGTCTAGGCATGAACCTGTGCCCACTTCCCTCTGCTATTTGTCTAGCTTACATTGTGCAGGTCTTGTGCACACTGTCAGCCTCTATGAGTTCAGCTGAGTATCAGCCTTGTAGTATCTAGAGCAGTCCCCTGTGGTTGTCTTGTTACCCTATCCCTGACACCCTTTCCAGCTCCTCTTCCACATAGATCCCTGAGATTTAAAATGGAGGAGTGTAATAAAGATATCCCACTGAGGGTTGAGAGCTCCACAGTCTCTCACTATTCACACATTGCTCAGCTGTGGATCTCTGTGTTAATTACCACATGATGCAAGAGGCAGTTTCTCTGTTGGAGAGTCAAGAGATACCTTGATGATGATGATGACATTCTGCTAAACACTTCTATGCCGTGGTGCAATGCACTCAATGCCCAATGAGGCTGATATTATCAGTGTAACCCAATTTTAAGGATAAAGAGGCTAAGGTTTCCAAAATTGTTAACCCATCCAAGGTGGTCTACTTTGATAGATATCTGTCTGCTATGTAGTCTACATTTTCCTGTGTATGAAAGAAAGGCACACTGAGAATTGAATATAGGCTTTTGTGTGTGAGCCAATCACTTTACTGAGCTACGTCCCAGCCCCCCTTTTCACTTACTTTAAAATATCACCAACTTACACAGGCTGACTTTGAACTCACTGTGTAGCCCAAGCAGGCCTTTAGCTTGTGGTGTTTCTGCCTTAGTCTCCGGAGAAGCTGGGTTACAAGCCTGTGACACGAGGCCTGTTTGCCTCTGAGACTGAAAAACCAGAACATCATGTAACTATAGCATCCGTGCCTGAAGCAGGACTCAGTTTGACCCCACATGAATATCCTTTGATGTCCACACTTTTGATTACAACTTGAGTGGTGTGTTGAGATGTCTGACAGGCACGGGTTTCAAAGCTACCTTAGTAAAGGTCTGTTACTCTCACATTCTGGGTGAACAATTCATAGACACAGTGAGAATGAGGAGGGTCAGGTGCACATCTGTGGGTTGCCTCTAGTCCCCACTCAGAGCTCTGTAAAAGATGAGCATTCAAAGTTCTCCTGAGCTGAAATCATACTGATCCCCAGGACTTGCTGGGCAGAACAAGAGCGCTTGATCCTCTCCCCTCAATTCCCACAATAGAGCGTGCATGGCCCTGGATTCTCCCAGCCTTGGACCAATGTCCACTCCATTCTACATGCTGGTTAGGCGCGGGGAAGTAGGACTTTGCAGACTCAAGGTTCTAACTCACTGCACCAGCTCTTGATCCCGGCAAATGGAGCATGCAGTCCTGCTTTCTTTTATTGATTCACTTCACTGACCTAGAACATAGCCCATTACTTTCCAGTATAAATGCTTTCCTGTCCCTCAAAGAACCCCTGATTCTCTGTGTTCAAGAATCTCCCCTCAAACATGGCTCTGAGCAGAGGGATTTCCATTTTGGTCTGGCTTTGTTCTTCATTAGAAGCTGAACTGCCATCAGGTAAACCAAAGTTGATGGGAATTTGATGGGGTTGAGGGTGGGGGAGGAGCAGACCATGAAATCCAAAGATTCTTCCATGAACCACCCTGAAACTGAGAGTAAGTCTTCCTTCCCTGAGATTTCTTGGATCTGCATTAATGTTTCCTAAGAGCCAACTGGATAGAGTATTAATTTTGATTTTATTTTTCACATTGGTCTTTCTGGCTTTCAGGAGTGAACTTGAGAAATCCAATAAAGAGAGCAGCCAGAACATCACTGGTCCCTCAAGAGTCATGTAGCATGTAGGAGACATTTTATAAAGTGTTACTTCTTGTTTTAATATTCTGTCCTAAAATGTATTTTGTTTTAAATTTAGGGTCCTGGGCAGGACTTGAGTATTCCCAGTCATTTCCAGGAGGTAAATTATATCCTTTACCTGTATTCTCTCCTCTCTTGGGGACTGAGGCCCAGTTAGCTATATTTGACTGATGAGGCCAAGGAAGGAAGGTGGTTTTGAAAGGACTGAGTTCTGGTCTATTGGGCATCATCTTCTATTACCTTGTGGCCCTGGTGATATTTGTATTTTTCCAGTGACTTTCCCATTAATGTGTGATGCTTAGGCTCAACCTCATCCTCACCAATTAGCATTACCCAGAGATCCTGGCTTCCTTCCCAGAGGGACCTAACTTGAACAAGGTCTGCTCGAGGGCATCTGCTGGATGAGGAGGATCATGTAGAATGGCGAGATGGTCAGTGAGGTGCCATGCTCATCATAAAGCACTGTTTATAACAGCCACAGGCTTTGGATGCGCACCAGAGGTTTTACATGGGAAGACATCACGAGGCAAACACAATTAAAAAAGAAATATTAAACTATTCTCGGAGGGCTGGAGATGTGGGCTCACAGATTGAGTGCTTGCTATGCAACTATGAGCACCCAAGTCTGGACTTCAGCACACACAGTTTTGCTTGAGCCTGGGGACCACAGCGCTGTGGGGGTAGAGCTAGAGGTTCAAGGGCAGAGCTTAGGGTTTCACTGGGAATCTGAGCAGCTTAGGAAAACTGAGCTAAGGTTCAAAGAGAGGCCCTGTTTCAAAGCTGAGAGTGGCAGAAAATGATACCCAAGGCGTTTTCTTGATGTTTGTGTGCACATACATGGAGGCATTAGCCTGCACACATATGTACATGTACTATATGATACACCTCTCTCTCTCTCTCACACACACACACACACTAACATTATAATGATAATAAAGATGATGATGATGGTGGTGGTGGTGGTGGTGGTGGTGGTGGTGGTGGTGATGATGATAACTGAACAGAGTTACACTATGGAGCTAACTCCATGGAGCACTAATTTCTCCAGTTCTTAACAAATAAACATGGATTATGCCGTTAATTATTAAAGCCCCCTTACTAGTATATACCATACAGCAAAACATTATCACAGTCATTTCCTCTTTCACCACCAGCATTCTAAAAGTGTGGACAGGTATTTCTAGTATGTCCATCAGGTGAATGAGGTTTGGTAAAGGGGCAGCTGGTACTAGGCCCAAACAAGTATTAAGATTAAATTATTTCATTCCAGCTTTGAGAGTTTGAAACCAAAGTCTATCTAGTAAATTTTCAGAGTACAGCCAGGCATTTTAATAGTTCTGAAGAATAGATGTTGCTCTGCCATTTACATGGGGGCCCATGAAAGACAGTAAACACCTGGAGGATTTGGGTGATGGTTACCTATTGTTCTTAACTCTTTTCAGCTCCACACTGGGGTTAGCAGACGCTGTGGGGGGTTCTCTTTCACAGTGTGTGTGTGTGTGTGTGTGTTCAGGCATGTGTGGGAGGCCAGAGGTCAAACCACACGACATTCCTCAGGAGCCATCCACTTCCCTTTCTGAGACAGAATCTATCCTAAGTTCAGCTAGTTGATCCCTGAGCCAAGAGAGACTCATCTGTCCCTGCTTACCAGCTGAGGACGGAAGCCCTGACTTTTTAATCTGGGCGGAGGATCAGACTCAGGGTCCCATGTTCACCCAAGTGAAACACTTTGCCAACTGAGCTATCCCAACCCTCTGGCCTAATTCTAGAAAACACCAGCCATACACACACAACCCCTGCCTGTGAGGGGCCTTAGATACTCTTCCCACTCCCACACAGTTCCAGCAAAACCCCCAGCAGCTCTTTCCTGACACAGGGGAGTTTTCTGTGTATGAGACATGCAGGCTGGGGCCGGGGGAAATGCAGGAGGACGTGCATGGACAGCGCAGAAGATCGCCGGCAAGTGCAAGCTGAACTTCTTCTGCTGTCGGAGAGGATCTGAACCCAAGGACCAACGGCCTGGGGGTAAGTAGTCGCTTGAATGGATGGTCAAGGAGAGAACATTGTGGCTTCACGGGGTCACAGTCAGTGCCCATCTCACCTCATTCTGTTTCTGTGTTTCATTTCAATGTTAAGATGACAGAAATCAAAACATCAATGAATGCCTTCACACGAGCAGACAGGACTTGATCTCCAGCAACCCATAACTCAGAAGTGTTCTTTCCAGGGTTTCCCATAGGGCTCAGGGTCACCTGAGGGCGCCATTATCGCTCTGATTTGTATTTGATCCGGTATTTGATTTGTGTTGCTGCCTATGGTATGGGAAAGCTGGGAGACAAGGGGCAGCGGTGCATCGCTGCCTTCTTCCTGTCTCTAATATATTAACGATCGTGGGAGTGAACGAAAGTGTCAGTCCTTGACCCTGTCGACAGCTTTGTAGTTCTATAGAATACAAGGAAAATCCATTCACTTGATTCTCGATGAGGTAATGTACTATGATCCACAGATTATGACAATTATGATCTATGTTTTAAAACAACCCTATGTGCTCGTTATTGCCTGTGCTACGAGACTGCATCGCCCTTGGTCTGCAAAAAAGGAAATGGTTAGAGAAGAATCAAAAATGTCCACTTGCACAGGGTGTCCAGACGCCCAAACTGTAACTTCCACCTTATGGAATAAAATTTGTAGCTTAATAAACTAAACGTCAAAAACTCAGAGCCGTGGGGCTCAACACTGATCAGTTTTACGGGGATACAGGAACCTGAGCAGGATTCTGCCCAGTGTGATCTACAACATAGATCTTTCTCCTACCCTTCCCTTCTATGAAACCTTAGCATCGGTCTATCCAATCCAGATCCACCAGGGTTTTGATTTTGGGCTGAGTTTAATTAATACCATCTGCTAGGAAAAATGGCAGATAGGAATAGAAACAGGATATTTCCCCACCAGAGAATTTGTTTCCCCATATTAAAGCTACCATTTTCTCAGCTCTCACCTGGCACTCCCCATGGCAGGTGTAGCTTCTGACAGGTGAACCTAGATACTGATAGAGGGCAACAAGACAAAGTTTTCAATGGCCACACAAATATCACATGGGTTCATTGACTCAAAGGCATCCTTAGGGGAAAACAGCTAAGGATATAGCATGTTTGGAAAAGAATTTAGCATAAAAGAAGTTTTATCATAAAAGTTCTTCTAGGAGATGAATCTACAAAAGACAATTACAAAGATCTTTCAACCACTTGGGAAAACTGCTCACTGCTTTGAGAGCGCAGCTGCCTTGTGAGAGCATGCAAAATGCCAGCTACAGAATGCACGCACCTTAAAATGTGATTGCTACTCATGTTGCTGCATATGAATGCACTGAGGTTGGGGCAGTCAACACAGCACACGCTATCTCAAACTATCTCAGGTCAGAAGTTTGGGTCTGGTGCAGATCCCAGTGTTCCACGAAGATTAACAATAAAGCATCCACTCTGAGCTGCCTTGCCATCAGAGGAAAATGTCTTAAGTGTATGCAGTCAGGGCCAACCTCCGAAGTTCTACCAACGACAGACCACTGATCATCCCCCTCACAGCTCCTTTGTCCAAGGCAATTACATCTTTTCAAGACCAGCAAGAGAGCCTCTCACTTCAGACCTCACCAATTTTACTTTTACAGCAAAAATGAATGGAAGAACTGAGGGTGTGGTTCCAATTTGCTATTGAAAGTGAGTTGGTAAGTTACCATTGAAGAATTGTGTATGATTGCAACATTAATAAAAAATTCTTAAAAGCAATTGCTTATAACAAAATATATGTATATACACATATATACATACATATACATATGTGTGTGTGTGTGTTGCCCCAAAAGGGAAAGGAAAAAGGGTAACTCCATAACATTTGGTAGACAAATGGCAAAACTGATACAAGTTCTACTTTTACTGATTATTACATTAAGGAAAAATCAATTAACCATCCCAAATAGAGATTAATAGAATGTGGTTTTAAAAGACAAAGTTTATGGTTGTAGAGTTTAAAAATGTTATATCAAAGAGCCATTGGAAAAAGTGGTAGACCAATACTTTAAAAACAGACTTTGTAAAACACAAAAAGACTGTTATGAGAAGCAAAGTTTGTTTCAGACTGAAGTATCAGTCAAGAGATGGAATACAATATTTTAAAAATTGCACCTAAAGAGCAGATCCAAAATACTTGAAGGAAATACTAACAAATCAAAACTCTACTGTCCAGTCTTTTTTCCAAAATTCAATGAAAACTCAGCATGAACATACACAAACATAAAAACATCCAAATGACAGGGCTTCCAGCATGCATGTTACAGAGAAAAACACATGCATTCCAAGAAGAATCATGGGATAAGCAAGGCCCAAACCTAGACCAAAATCCAGCTGGGACAAACAGGAAAGCCTTCTTTCTGCTCAAGCCTGGCTCCTGGGGGCATGGGGTGACATGGCGTGAACCCCAGGGGATCTAGCTAGCCATCTCACACCATAGCCCTTTCTCCCTGCAGCAAATATGGCTTCTTATAGACTGGCCCATTTGGTAAGTGTGAATTTCCTTAGCAGAGATCAACATTCTAGGTATCTCTAACACCCTAGGGTCTTTGGGCCAAAATTGACCCACTCCCAGAGCTTTGTGCAAAGCCCCTCAGGACTCCTTGGGGAGTTTGACCTTGTTTCTACAGCCCTGTATCCAGGCCACATTCTCTGGAACCTTCCTGAGAGGCTCCCATCCCTCACTGGTCTGCATTCTGCAAGCCAACAAAACTAAGGATGGTATAGACATGCAAATTCTCCTGCCACCTGAGAAGTCACCAGGCCCTTGGCCTGGGATGCAGCAATCCTGAGAGTTGCGTAACAACTGCACCTGGAGAGTTTCCAGACAACCTGCCACAGAAACGCTTTTCTAGGTGTGTTTTGTGATTTCACCCCAGGCCTTCTGTGGGAAGGGATCTCATCCTCAGGACACCGCCTCCTGCTTTTCCAAAGCCGGGGCACTTAGTATCAGTAACAGCACCTAGCCTTGCTCAGAAAAATGGAAAGAGAGCAACACCTGCGCACAAAGGAGGTCACATCCTCCTCTGGGTTTCTGGGGCCTGGGGGATGTGAGCCTCTAAGCACCCCCCTTTTCTGGCTCTGACTCTGATAAAGTGTTGAACAGGGTCTCACCTGAGGGTAGGTACAGGTGAGTATATTTGCTGTTTTCTTTACTAACACCCAACAACTGAGTCTAGGGTACTTTATTTTAAAGAGTTTATTCCACTGACGGCTTACGTCCGTGATCAGGTGGATCTGTGTTCGCTTTCAGAGAGCGCCTCCCAGGCCACGCCAAATCTTGGTGACATGTCCTGAAGGGGAGAGACAAGGATGAGAGCCAAAGGCAGCATGGAAGACAAGAGGCCAGAGAACAGGAGGGCATTGTTATTATAACCTCTCTGGGATAGCGAGTCCCATGAGAACCATGTCACTCCTTCTAAGGACAGTGCCCCAGTGACCTAATTAACTACACTAATCTACACATACTTTTTGTTTACTTTTGATTTGCTCAGACAGAGTCAGTCTGAGACGGATTGAGCTGGTACTCATTGTGTGCACAAGCTGGCCTGAAACTCTCCCTGAGGACTATGACAGGTATGGGTCACCACGGCAGCATTCTAAGCCCCTACATTTCAAAGGTTCCATCATATCTCACACTGAGAGCCAAGAGTCTAACACAGTAAGAATCACGGGTAACTCACCCAATTCATTCTTTACCTAGATGGTTTCTTTTCTCCAAAGCATGTCCGACTTCATTTTATCTTACACATCCTTTTGGCAGCTCTGCATTTTTCCAGAAATTAATTTACTATTGTGTGAGAGTTGATCTGCTAAGCACTCACTCTGTTGGGAAAGTAGATTTTTTCCCCTCTGGAATGTTCTTCCATATATATTATGATATGTTCCAGATAAGTCTTCTGTACAAAACCCTTCACTGTCTCCTTTGGTTTTAGGACAAACTTAAGGCCTACTGATAGCAGATATCTACACTACAAATATGCATAGCTATTGTGCCACAAATGATTATGGAAAAATTAAGAATTATACATCTTCAAAATCCTTATATATGTATAAGCTTGAGATTTAATGACAGGTTGCACCTAATTTTTTTTGTTTAGTCATGAATTACCTGAGCTTATCCCTGAAACCTAAACAACCTGATATAAGAACCTACTAGAAGAAATCAAAATTGACCTGGTTTCTTCTATGACATTAGTATCTCTTGGGGTAGCTAATTTATCCCACAAAAGCCACTAATAGCTGTTATCAATCAATTAACTAAGAACTGGTAGATAAAACTTGTAAACATGCATGTTATATCTACAACCTTACTATAGGAAGGAGGGTGGATGGTTGTAGATTTTCTGGAATCGGGGATCCTTGAGATGGAACACGAAGGAAAGTGGAGGGACACCTAGAAGAAGAAAAAAGAACCTTCCAGGCAATAAGGCAGGGTGCTTTCTCTGCCTTGCCTTCAGTAAAAGACTTAGACAAAAGGGTAATCAGCTGGCCCACAAGTCACTCAACGGAGCATGGAAAAATAGTTTCTCCTTAAGGCTGTTTCTGAGCACTAGAATGGGTTTTTACTCTCCTTAATAAAGGAGCTGGGGCTCCATTACTGTACTCTCCCATCTCACCTCCATTGCTGCCTGGAGACATGAGAATCTTTTTCCTTAATTGTTGCTGGGCTTGTTCTTCTCATTCAACTTCACCCAGGTAAGAAGGAAGTCGCTGGAGAGGCAGTGTTGGCAACTTAATTGGGTCTGTCCTTGGAAACCAAGCTAACTTCGGGGAAACCTCATCCCTCAGTGATCTGTAAGTCTGGGGCCTTACGTTATTCCTAGTGAAACATTGTTCCTAACTGAGGAACAGAAGACTCAGGCTGCACTGACTCGGATCAGCTCTGACTAGAGCACCTGGGCCACTTCTCCAGTCAATCACGAGGAATTGGACTTCTTTATTTTCTTAGATACTTCCCCTGGTTTTCAAATCTCAACATATGTCAGCACATGACAAAGTGACTGCTTTAAAATGGCAAAAAAAAAAAATCAACATTTTCCATGTCTTGGTAGTTGGTTCAGATAGCTGACTGTGAGATCATTTCAAACCTTTTTGGGGGGACCTCATATATAATAAATAATAACCTAATTAAAACTGCTACCATCTGGATTTGTTTGCACTTGAGATTCAGGGTGCTTTAAACCGATCTGTTTGTGCAGCATAGCTTACAGCCAACAATACTCTGGATTAGCCCCCCTCAAATACCCTTGCTCCATGCTCCTGTATTCCCCCATCCTAACAAGATAACTCCCAAGTGTCTAACCATCTTAGGGCACGTGTGTCAACACCAGAAGCTCTAGGGGAGACAGTGTGTTCTTAACATTTGCAAGACTTTGTCTCCAGCTGTATTCCTCAGCTATACAAAAATAAGCAGAGATTTTTAATTAAAGCAGAGCCTTTGTCCAATTGTCTGGAAATAGACTGCCATACAATATGTTAGTAAATAATAGATTCCTGAAAAGAGTAAAATCATTCAAAAGCTTTGATGTGTAGTTACGTAAGTGAGTGAGGAAAGAGTGTATGCACAGAGCTGTAATATAAACCATTTTCCTAAAAGACATAATGCAAGTACTGAGAAGCAGGTGCTGGGCAAACCACACTCTAACTGGGAGATGCAGAAAAATGAGAAGCTGGTTTACATGAACCTTTGCTCAGAGGCAGAACAAAACATAAAGGAGCACGAGGGCGCAGCCCGTGGTGAGCTCTCCCAGGGACGGTGTGTACTGAGCTCTCTCTGGCAGACCAGGCTCCTGGTTGATTTTTTGAACTCCCGTGCTTACATTTGTCATCTGCAAGTGCCAATAAGGAGAGCACTGTTGATTGATTTTATACCGAAACATTAAGATCCTATGATATCGGGCACGGATTATTGTTGGCCTGCCTATAGTATTAATTGTACTGTCTTTATATTTTGGTCTCACGCCAGACACTAGAGGTGAAAAAAGAAAATCTTGTTAGGAAGGTTTGTTTCTTCGAGGTTGGGAAGTGGATTGTTGCATTCCTAGGAAGAGAGGTCTCTTTCCATATGAGTTAGCTGCTTGGAACAGAGGATTACATTATGTCAAAGACTTTTCAGATGATTGCTAAGGGCACTGATTGCACTTATCAGAGTCTTATTCTCTCTCTCTCTCTCTCTCTCTCTCTCTCTCTCTCTCTCTCTCTCTCTCTCTCTGATTAAGTAATGAAGTGTTCACTTTTTGACCTAGTAAAAGATTACTAGATAACCAACAGTTACTCTCTCCCCCAGCCAAGGCACACTGTGTGGAAGGTTCCTCTGTAAAAAGATGAAAGGACGATGTGAAACTGCCTGCCTCTCCTTGAAAAAAGATCGGGACCTGCCGAGCCAACTTAACACCACTGTGCTGCAAGGAGAAAAGAAACACTGAATTCTCAGCACCAACCATGAGCAGGATCTCAGAAGAAACGTCTCCGGCTGTCCCTCACTGGCCTCTTCTCCAATTCTGGACTTTGTGAAGTCAGATCCATCAGTGTCTAGGATGGCAGAAAATGGCCTCCTGGGTCTGACCTTCTGTGGGGCTGACACTATCTCCTGTAAATGAAGTCCATACACTCACTTTCTTTCACAGTCCATGCATTGTTCCACTGGCTGACAAAAAGTAAGAAAACCCATAAAAAGCAGGTCAGATGGAAGGTTGGCCCATGACTTGGACGAGCTGCCTTCTCTAGTTCTCTCCCTAGCTTTAAGCGGATCTTTGACAATGGGTCTTCCTCTCAGATTTCTGATACCTGAAAATGGAGGGAACTTGACCCCTCACAGTAAATGGGGCACCTGCTAGATACAGACCCGGCTTCAGCAATAGCCCCGACACACATTGTGAGAAATCACTTGGGCTGACTTCATACACTGGCTGGCCTGGAACATGGCCTTCCACACAGAACAGAGCTCCTATCAAAATTGGGTTGGCTGTAGAGTAAACATGTCTCACACTGGTCATGTATGGAGAACTTAAATCATAGCCTGTGTGGACAGCACAGTCCTCAGAAATCATGAACTCAGTGCCTAACTAGAGAGGGAGACCATGTTCAATCTAGGACTTACTACACTTATAATTTAAGACTTCTGGCTTTTCCATCTCATGCTCTTAGCCTGCCCATTAATGTTTGAGGAGAAGATGGAAGAACGAAGGCCTGGGATGTAGGGTGTGGCAGTTCTTAGCAGCCAAAGTGGAGAGGAAAACAATCATACAAAGAAAAACAAGTAGACACTTCCCCCCAAATGCCTCCCACAGAGACATGGCACACTCTGGGCCCTTGGCTCTAAGTCCAGAACTGGGAGTCCAGTGTATATCACAGGCCACTTTTAGCGTGAAGCTTTCATCCTCCTCCTGGATGTAAAGAGAAGTTCCTAGGTACAAGCTGCAAGACTTCTAGCCAACCCCGATAAGCTTGCTTCCTGCAAAGATGAAAATAAAAGAACCAAATAAAATTATTTTCTCAAAGAAGACATGTTTTGAAAATGTTTTAAAATAAGAGATAGGAGCTGGATGATGGCTACACATTTAAGAGTGCTTTTACTGCTCTCGAAGGTTCACTTTCCATTCCCAGCAACCAGACTGGCACACACAACTTCCTGGGGCTCTAGTTTCAAAGGCCTGATGACTTCTTCAGGCCCCCTTAGGCACTTGGATGTCCATGGAACACGGAACCACAAAGGCACACAATGTACAGATAAGTACTAATGAATAAATGAATTTTAACATAAGAAAGCATGCTCTAAAGACATTCTGGTGTACATACTTGTCTCTGTGATTTTTATTTACTCTCAAAACTATCATGGGATCATGGGATCTCTGATCTGATCGAGGGAAATTCTGTCTCAGATGAACCTAAAGGAGCATCTGTCATCACTTTTACCCTTCTTATTTCTCCCTTTAGCTTTTTCTTTCTTTCAGTGTCCAATGGATAGAAACATGATGCATGTTTTCCCAGTTTTCAAACTCTTATCTTCTCTACAGTTTGTGGAATAGTCTACAGTCACCAAGCTGCTAGAATTTGTTCTTATAAAAGCCACCAGTGCTGGGAGATGGCTCCACATAAGAGCACTGACTGTGCTTCCAGAGGTCCTGAGTTCAATTCCCAGCAATCACATGGTAGCTCAAACCATCTGTAATGGGATCCGATGCCCTCTTCTGTTGTGTCTGAAAACAGCCAATATATATATATATATATATATATATATATATATATATATATATATATGTATATATTCAAAAGGCACAGGTTGCTGACAACAGTCTAGGACCTGCATTTGTCTTCCTGGCCTTTTCTGAGATGGCCTACAATGTGGTTTGCAACACACACACACACACACACACACACACACACACACACCTTTTCCATTCTCACTAGATCTGAGGGTACCTCCTCTGCTGAATTCCCCACTCACTCTGTCTCTGCTGGTGTTTTTCTTCCTGCTGTAACTACATTGCCTGCATTTTGCCCATCTTATTACACTCACTACCTTGAAGTCCCCCACTCAAACCTGTTGAGTGTCATTGGATGTGATAGCATTTATTTGTCAGCGTGTCTGGAGCCCCAGGTTCTCTACCTAATGGGGGGAGGAATGGCTGGCTTGGAAAATGGGCTTAGATAACTCTTGGAGGTGACAGAACTATTGTGTATCTTAATTTTGGAAGTAGCTGTATAATCATAAATCTGTTGACTCTGTATGACAACCGTGTGCAAAACACACACAGACAAAGCGTGCACATATGTCTAAACTGTATCTTCACATGTCACATTTGAGATAAATAATATCATGCCTTGTATTTATGTCTACAATACTAAAAGTTTACCAACTATAATGAGCTTCTATGTAATATACTCCTGAATATGTTGTAAATTAATTTGAAAGTGATTTTTTTTCAAATAAATATGGTCTTTCAGAAACAGATACCATAAAGAAAATAGTTTATAGGATTTTAGGAAGTGGGGTGGAGCATGCTGTCTGCAGACACTGAAATTATTCCTCTCAACATGAGAAGGAATCATATAATAATTCTTCTCAATGATTGCATTTCAAAGAAGACGTTTATGACTGCCCTACTGTCCTGGTGAAGCTCAGGTCACAGAGTCAGTTAGGTGTCAGTGCCAAAACGACATCTTACTTCCTTAATTTTAGTACCTTGTCCCTCTCCCTGCAACCCACACGAGTTAATCTGTGCAGGTTGTCTTTGACGACTGTTAAAGAGCTGCTACTACAGGAGTCAGTGCTTGAGAATAAAGATCTACAGTGTTTATGAGCTTAAGACCCTAAGAAAGTAAGTCTCCTGGTTGTCAGCTTATATTGACATGTTCTTGATTACCTTCAAATATCATCAGGTTATAGCATTTTAATAATTTTGTCCATTTTAAGGAATGCGTGTTTACTATTAATCTGTATTTGATTTTAAATGTAATTCTGGCCTGTGACAATAAGAAGCTTATCTGTGACGAATACCTGTCACAGCCTCCATCCTGACAGGTCTTCAGGAGGGAAGGGCTAGATCCTGGTATCTACCAGGACCAGGGATTGTCCAGCACTGGGAAATTATACAGTCTTTACCATGATCCTTTCTTAGCTCACATCCCCTGGGATTTACATACCAGGGCACACATTACAACAGTGCAAAAGGTCAGTAGACTCTAAGGGTGAGGAACTTGACTAAAGACTCTTCAGGTAGATGATAAAGATGGTGGGTCTTCTCCCCTGTTACAGCCTTATAACTCATAAGGAAGAAATGTTAACTGGAGACTTAGGGGACATGATCAGGGAAGATGCTATGGCCATGGGGAGCAACTTCTCATGTAAGTGGCATTTAAGCATTTCCCTGTGAGTGCAAGTAGATCCAGAATGTTGCCTTCCAGGAGTAGTAGAAGGGTTCATCACCTGGAGGAATTAAGAGGAAGTTTCCAAGAGTTGTTACTAAGCAACCAGCAGAGTAAGTACTCTCTGAGTCAAAAAACCAAGAAGTGTTTCTGGTTTTTGCCTATACCCAGAGCTGACCCAAATCCAATCAGGGAGAGAGCTAGACTCTCAGAAGTGCAACAACCCTGAGAGCTCAGGGAGACCACCACTTCTGCTTACATTCCTGGTCCAAAAAGGAACCCACCTAGAGCCCTCAGGACACAGGAACCCAGGAGCAGTCTGGGACAGGATCCTTCCAGTTTCTGCCTGCACCCAGGGCTGACCTGTGACAGCTCTCTGTACCCAGACCCCACCAGGAGAAAGTCAGTCTCCAGAAAGGCTGATACACAGGCTTACAGGAGGTCAAGCCACTGTCAGAGACAACAAGATCAACTAACACGAGACAACCCAGATGGTGAGAGGCAAGTACAGGAACCTAAGTAACAGAAAACAAGATTACTTGATGTAATCACAGCCCAGTTCTCCCCAAAGCAAATACTGGATATCCAAATACACCAGAAAAGCAAGATTTGGATCTAAAATCATCTCAGATGATGATAGAGGACTTTAAGAAGGACATAAATAACTCCTTAAAAAATACAGGACAACACAGATAAACAAATAGAAGTCCTTAAGAGGAAGCACAAAAATTCCTTAAAGAATTACAGGAAAACACAACCAAACAGGTGAAGGAATTGAACAAAACCATCCAGTATCTAAAATTGGAAATAAAAACAATAAAAAAATCACAAAGGGAGACCACCTGGGAGATAGAAAACCTAGGAAAGAGATCAGGAGTCATAGATGCAAGCATCACCAACAGAATACAAGAGATAGAAGAGAGAATCTCAGGGGCAGAAGATATCATAGAAAACACGGACACAACTGTCAAAGAAAATGTAAAACGCAAAAAAGCTCCTAACCTAAAAAAACATCCAGGAAATCCATAAAACAATGAGAAGATCAAACCTAGGGATAATAGGTATAGAAGAAAATGAAGACTCCAGCTCAAAGGACCAGTAAATATCTTCAACAAAATCATAGAAGAAAACTTCAATAACCTAAAGAAAGATATACCCATAAGCATACAAGAAGCCTACAGAGCTCCAAATAGATTGGACCAGAAAAGAAACTCCTCCCATCACATAATACTCAAAACACCAAATGCACAAAATAAAGAAAGAATATTAAAAGCAGTAAGGGAAAAAGGTCAAGTAACATATAAAGGCAGACCTAACAGAATTACACCAGACTTCTCACCAGAGACTATGAAAGCCAGAAGATCCTGGGCAGATGTCACACAGACCCTAAGAGAACACAAATGCCACCCTAGGCTACTATATCCAGCAAAACTCTCAATTAAAATAGATGGAGAAACAAAAATATTCCATGACAAAACCAAATTTTATAACAATATCTTTATACAAACCTAGCCTTACAAAGGATAGTAGATGGAAAACCCCACACAAGAAGGGAAACTATACCCTAGAGAAAAAGCAAGAAAGTAATCTTCTTGCAACAAACTCAAAAAGAAGAAACACACACAAACATAATTACATCTAAAAACAAAATTAACAGGAAACAACAATCACCATTCCTTAATATCTCTTAACATCAATGGACTCCAATTCCCCAATAAAAACATGAACTAACAAACTGGATACAGAAAGAGGACCCAGCATTTTGCTGCATTCAGGGAAACACAGTGAAAAAGACAAACATTATCTCAGACTAAAAGGCTGGAAAAACAATTTTCAAACAAATGGTCCAAAGAAAAAGCTGGAGTAGCCATTCTAATATCAATAAAATCACTTTCAACAAAAAGTTATCAAAAAGATAGGGAAGGACACCTCATATTCATCAAAGGAAAAATTCACTAAGATGAAGTCTTAATCCTGAATATCTATACTCCAAATACACTTGGAAAGGAGCAGGTGGTTGGGTGGGGAACACCCTCATAGAAGAAAGGAGAGATGGGATAGGGAGTTTATGGACAGGAAACCAGGAAAGGGGATAACATTTGAAATGTAAATTGAAAACAGCCAATAAAAAAAAAGAAGCAAAATATTTTGTGTCTGTGTGTGTGTGTGTGTGTGTGTGTGTGTGTGTGTGTGTGTGTGTGTGTGTGTGTGTGTGTGTGTGTGATGTCTCTGTTGATGGTTAGTAAGTTCAGTGCCGTTTACATACTATACATAGCTGAACTCAAGCCTGTTTGGTCTAGGATCTAAAACAGTGGCTTCATAAAAACTTTAAATTTGGTGTTATCCGATATTGAGATAATGAGCAGAGGCTCACTATTCAAGGAACATGTGTGATTTACAAAATTCAGCCTCACAATATTATTTGAATATTTTTTTCACATTTTATGGCTCCATTTTTTATTATAATCCTCTATGACATTTTGCATTTTCAGGTATTCAAATTACTTTAGCTCAAAAATTTTTTATTTCGCATTCCATCTCATAATTTATATTCTATCTTTCTATTGGTACTTCCATTTTATGATACACAATTCTATTGGTATCTTTGAGGCAGCCTTCAGAGTTCCTCTGAGGGCTATGACTGTTTAAAAGTTTTTTCCCCTGGTCAAAGAAAAATAGTCAATGATATTAAATGTATTACATAGTATAACTTCTCTTAGTTAGGGTTTTACTGCTATGAACAGACACCATGACCAAGTCAACTCTTATAAGGACAACATTTAATTGGGGGCTGGCTTACAGATTTAGAGGTTGAGTCCATTATCAACAAGGTAGGAACATGGCAGCATCCAGGCAGGTATGGTACAGGATGAGCTGAGAGTTCTACACCTTCATGTGAAGGATACTAGCAGAATATTTCCTTCAAGGCAGCTAGAGTAGGGTCTTAAAGCCTATGCCCACAGTGACACACCTTTCTCAACCAGGCCACACCTACTCTAACAGGGCTAAACCTTCTAATAGTGCCATTTCCTGAACTTTACAGCTTACAGATCATCACATTCACTCCCAGCCCCCCACAAGCCTGATCAATACATGAGTCTATGGGGCCATATCTAGACTTAACATAATAAAATGTACATTTAGTCCAACTTCCAAAGTCCCCTAGTCTATGGCAGTCTCCAACAATCTTAAGAGTCCAAAGTTCAAAGTCTCTTCTGAGATCCATCCAATCATAACTGTAATCCACAAATCAAGATTAAAAGAACCAACTGGGCAACTCAAACTCTACATTTAAAGCTGACATCAAGCAGCTTTTCAGATCTCCAACTCCTTTTTCATCTTTGTTGACTGCAGCAAACTCCTTTTCCTGACTGATTCTACTCCCCTCAGCAATATTCCTCAGAGATATCCATGGCTCTGGCATCTCAAATATCCTGAGGTCTCAAGACAGCTTTAGTGTTACAGCTTCTTGGTTTCAATGTCAGGATCCACATGATCTTCTGGGCTCCTTGAAAGGGCTGGTGTCTTCTCCAGCTCTGCCTCTGTAGCCTCTAAGCTCAGGTTGATGCACTCCACTGCTGCTATTCTTAGTGACAATTCCTTGGTACTGATATCTCCAATATGTTGGAGTCTTCTGCTACTTACTTAACTTCACCAATAGCCTCTCATAGAGTTTCTTCCTTGTTCACCCAAGCCTCAACCTTTTGCATGACCCCTTCAATCCTGGGTTGTCAACTGCAACTGAGGGCTGCACCTTCACCAATGACCTTCTATGGCCTCTGAGGGCAAGCCTCAGCTGCCTTCATGGACCCCTTCATGTCTTCAAACCCATCACTATCTGGGTGATTCTTACATTACCAGTCCAGCTGCAGCATGAGGTACAAACTCTATCTCTGGAACACAGCTTCTTTGTGCTCTCCATCAAAACTCTTCCCAGAAGACTTCTCCTCCAGTGATACTGGTCTTGTCTTAATCACACTAATTACTTAACTCCAGCTGACCAGTATCAATTGTCCCAGTCATCCTTTTTTATTTTGACTCCAATGCCAGAGCCACATGACTGAAGCTGCTGGAGTTCTGCTGTTTCTTGCAGGAGTTGGGAAAATGGCCCCTTGTTCTATTACACAACCACTAGCTTTCTCTCTTCCAACTCTTGCTGAAAAGTGCTGAAAAGTGGGAAACCACAAGAGACAACAGAAGGGCCAACAATGGAAAAATCTCTGAGAGAAGAGAAACGAGGACAAGTAGATTCTTCTGATTAATGCAACAGTACAAGATTCTTAGTGAGGAGAAGCCAAGATTGGAAAATAAGGCAACCCCACCCTCTAGTGGCAAGTCACAAAAAATAACCCTTCCTTTTGCAAGATGCTTTTTTGGTCATAGCATTTCTTCTCCTTTCTCAATAAACGTTTTTAACAGCACTACTGTCCGTCCTGTGCTTCTGCCCTTTTGCTATCTGGATAGTTGTTTACACACATGGGATGAATGACAGAGTGCTGGACCCCACAGTAATAAACCCTTTTGAGATAAATGAACAATGAAAATGTTTAGGAAAAATGCTTTAATCTGTCCATCTATTGAAATAACTGGTATTTCAAGAGAGACGTGAAAATCATACATAATTCCAGTAGATCATAATTGCGGTTAAATCAGTTTTTAAACAAACTTAGCTCTGTCAGAAAGGTGAGAATATTTCAGCTGGACAGATACCTCTGTCAAAAAGCAATTGACTCCCTGTAAAGACCTGAACCTGAGCCCATGCCCCAGAACGCACACTTAAAAGCCAAGTATTCACAAGCCCATACCCATGACCCCAGGGCTGGGAAAGCAGAGACAAATGTATTCCTGGGGCTCAGTGATAGATCAGGCTAGCACATGTGGTCAGAGACAAACTGCTGAGAGATTCCATCTCCAAAGAAAGAGGATAAGGTCTAAGGAATGACAGTTGACAATCTCTGCTGACTGCCATGTGAGTGCCACATGTGTTCTGACACACATACACAAACACCTGCATGGGCCTGCATGGACACACTCACACAACTAACATGAGTCGCTTTTGTGTAAAACCAGGACAAATTATCATTGAGAAGAAAGCACATGATTTTACACTTAAAACATGTGTTTAAAAAAAAAACAGCTGTGAATTCCTCTTCCTGCTGTGACCTCTGGGGCACAACCAGCTGTCCTGAGCAGCTGGCTCTCTCCCGGAGCTCCATTTTCCCACCACCTTGCCATCCAGTACATCAGGCCTGCAACACAAGAAAAATCCCTCCCCCTCCCCCACACAACCCCATCAGTAGTCAGCTTTGTTCTTCGGAGCTCATCTAACTTGTAGGAAACATCCACTGTTCCCTGAATTCCACTGTCCGGCCTAAAGCTGCCACATAGAGACCTGCTGTCCCAGGAACAGCCAGGTAGTCTGGTCTTCCCAACACCCGGGACAACAGGAATACACATGGATAATCAGGTGGTTAAAAGTCAGCATAGGAACACAGTCAGCAAGGGCAGAACAACATCGTACCTTCGGAGCACAGCTATCCTACTACAGCAAGCCCTGGGTGTCCTAACACAACTGAAGCACAAGAAAACAACCTCCAACCCAATCTTATAAAGATGCTACTGGCCTTTAAAGAGGAAATGAATAAATTTTTGAAAAAACACAGGAAAATACAAATGAGCAGGTAAAGGAAATGAGTAAAACTCCTCAGGACCTGAAAATTGAAATAGAAGCAGTAAGAAAACACTAGACCGAGGGAATCCTGGAGGGAAAAAACTAGGGAAGAGAACAGAATACCAGGTACAACGTCAGCAGCACATGTGTAGGGGCTAGACTAGGCTCAGGTATTTTATGCCAATAAATTTGCAAGTCAAGTCAGCTACAGGCTCTCATTTTGGAAGAATGGCAAGTACATCATTATCTTCTTTGAATGTAAAAGTATCCCCCAACAGCCCACATACCACAGGCTGAATTATCAGGTCATGAGGACTCCCAGTTTACCAATGGAATTGGAAAATGTTTCATATACTTGAAATTAAACAGAAGACTTATAAATAGCATGTGCAAAGGTAGCAAAAATGAAAGTACAGTAGATATTAGGGGAATTTTTCTTTTTGAGATATAACCTATCTTAGTACCTGAAACTTTGAGCTCACGTCATACCTCAAGCTGACCTTCATCTTGTGATTCCTCCTGCTTAATCTCCCAAGTGCTGGAATTATTGGCCTGTCCACCTCAGAAAAGAGTTCAATTGAATTATACTTAAAATCATAAAATGCAGGGAATATAGAGGAAAATTGCCTTAAGCAAAGGAATACATCAAGCCTTAATAAGATCTTGCCATTTGCTTCCTGGATCAGTCTGAAGGACAATATATTAAATGAAATAAGCCAGACAGAGTAATAAATCCACCAGTATCTGGTCTCCCTGCCATGTGGAACCTCATAAGAAATCACAGCATGTACATAGGAACAGAATAAAACAATGGTAGGGTAGAGAGGGCCGAAACAAGAAGTAGGTCAGAGAACAGAGGTAACAGAGATACAGGATACATAATTCCTGAGATAGAATTGTGTTGCCTGGAAGAGTTTTGATAAGTGCTGGAACCAGCTGGTCAGTCAATATGGAAACCACGACTGGAGTAGTGAGGATGATGATAGGAAAGGCAGAAAGAAGATGCAAGTGACAAGCATAGGAGGGTTGATGGTCAATACCATGCCAGTCATGAGTACTTTCCCAGTGTCTTTTAAAGGTAAGCAACACAAAGCGTGACTAATTCGAGGGAGATAAAGAATGACCACAAATCCTTTGCTGGCAAGTTTATGGTATACGATATCTATGTTTGACTAAGGCCATTAATCACAAGCAGGAAGCCAGTCAATGTTAACTCCAGAAGTGCTCCCTACTGATAAGGAAGTAAATTTTAGGTGCTCTTAACTCACTATCCCCCAAATGACAGTGATATATCTCTGTGAAATATCAGATCTGTTCATTTTCTGGGTTGTAGCAAAAATTTCACTACGTTGAAAAAAATCTGGTGTTGAAAATGGAAAAACTAAGTTGGGGAGCTTAACGGTAGATTTAATCTGATGGGAAAGGGATGCATGAACTCCAAAGCAGGTCCACTGATATTCTCCAGTCCAAATGACAGAAAGAAGGAAGCCAAAGAAATAAGTTTTGGAGTTGTGGGCCACCATCAGCTGCAAACTGAGGAATAATGTAAGTCCCAGAAAGGGGCAAAAAGATAACCAAACCTGCCTGACATTTGGTGAAGAACTACGTAAAGTCTTCCAATACCAAAGGATCCCAACAAAGTCAACCAGGATAAACTAAAGAGACGCAGAGCAAGTCACATCCTAGTCAAACCACCAAAGGCAAGACCAAACACAGCAAGAGTCCTCTATTCCATTGCCCTTCCTGAAACAACAGATGAAATCCAAGGTAACAGGTACCATTGGCAAAGTCTGAGGTGAATGAACCTGTTAGGGTTCAATCCTTTTCAAGGGTCCCCAATCCAGGGCCTCATCTTGATCTCCAACCTGTGACTCAGAACTGAGAATGAATGAAAGGGTCACTGCAAGGACTGCTGGGATGAGCCCAGGAGACGCATCACTGTGACTCTGATGTGACAATGTCCGCCTGCCCTCTGAGGGCTATAGGGTCCTCCCAGTTGGGAAACAGCTAAGCAGTAAGTAACCTTAAAAATAAGTTCTAGCCTGGTGTGGTGATGAAGGCCAGACACCTTTTTTATTGAATTTAAAAGTATCTATATAAGCACATAGTCAAGTTTCTATTGTCCTTGATATATAGTACATATATAAAGACTCAATCTCACCTATTTTATTTCTTTTTTTAAGAGTATTTGTTTTTTTTTACATTTTTGTGTGTGTGTGTGTGTGTGTGTGTGTGTGTGAGAGAGAGAGAGAGAGAGAGAGAGAGAGAGAGAGAGAGAGAACAACTTGTAGGAGTTTTCTCTCTCCTTCCATTCTGTGGATTCCGGGAATCAAATACAGGTCGTCAGGCTGGGCTGTAAGTGCTTTTACCCACTAAGCCACCTTGCTATCCTTCCCAAAGATAATGTAGTGGTCACTTGATAAAAACTTGGGGATAATTTTTTCCTCTACTATTCTATTTCAGGAAACTAACATCCATTGAGCTGCTGTTTCTTGAACATCTGCTCTGTGGCAGAAATCATACTAGGCACTGTGCCTAGGGATGTCAGAGTGCCACCAACTGGGCAGGAGGGTTCTGAGTCTGAGAGGCTGTGAGGAGAGGCCGCCTAGAGAAGGCATCTCCTCACCTAAATCTGAAGGGATCCACTAGGTCAGTTAGTTCAGGCTATCCGGGTTTTGGGGGAGGGGACTAATGGAATGGAAGTGAAGAACTTAGGATAGTCCAAAGATTCTAGATGAAGAACCACATAGTGACACAAACAAAATCAAAATTCTGAATCAGTTATAGTCACCCCACACTTTTTACTATCTGCCGGGCTACAGAGACAGCAGGAAAATATATCCACACATAATGTCAAGTATATCAGGTAATGATAGGACACTGGCAGATAAACACGGAGAAGAAGAAAGGAACAAGAATTGAAGCCCACCCAGAAGGTGAAGGAATCCTTAGAAGGGACATAGTTGGTGCTTTGGTACAGAAGTAAAAATGTTCAGGTCGTGTCTAGAAAACTAACTATGTCACATGGAGCGGAGTAGAGACAGGAGAAAGTAAAGATATAGACAGAGTTGGTTGGCTTTTCTTTTCAGGCTCTAGAGTATTTGATGGTTTAGAAGCAGGTATGATACAATAGTACAAAACCTTAGTAATCCAATGAGGGGAGACTACACTGTCCAGGCAGATATCTAGAGAGCAAGATCAACACCAGAAACCATAGAAGCAGAGCCACATATCCTACCTACAAGTGGCTACTGGAAGATGGAGCAGAAAAGTGAGTGCCTCCAAGAGATGTGAAGGGTTAGAAATGATAGGGCTTGGTGACTGAGAAGTCTGGTATAGGAGGGAAAGAGGTCAGAGGTGAGCCTCTGGCTTCTGGTTTGTGTTACTGGAGTGAGGTGAGGTCAACAGCCACACACATAGCATAGCTACCGTCTTTTCCATACACACCCATGTATACACACACACACACACACACACACACACACACACACACACACACACACACCATTGGTAAGGTTCACCATCCAATTGCCCGGTGCCTTGTAGCAAACGGTTTTCACATACAAGCCTCCCAGTGTAAGCACGGACATATTGGGGGAGGGGGTGCTTCATTCCCTGATCCCGTGCCAGAAGAGAAGGGGAACACAGGGCAAGTCCGGATCATGCTGCTCTACAGTGTGGGGCTTTAGTGAAGACCACTGAGGTCAAGAGCTCAGCTTTCGAGAAGCACACAGTGAGATCTGCGCACCTGAGCACACACACTAGCTACATTCAGCTTTCCCTGTCCTCTAGGCAATCATCTTGCTCACCCTGTGACCGGCCTTGGTGCTTAGCTGAGTTATGGGCTACCTGGATATTTGCCACTTTGACTACACCACAGTGTTTAGAATCCTAATCCTCTCCCTTCTGCTCCGACTTCCTACTTCCCCCTTTCCACTCTTCCCTTTCCCTTCTTCCATTTCTTTTCCTTCCTTTCTTCTCTTTTCCTTTTCCTTCACTTTCTCTTCCCTCCTTCCACTTCCCTGTCTTCCCATTTCTTCTTATTTTCCTTTTTCCTCTCTTGTCTCTTCTCCATGCCTCTTCCCATCTTTCTTCTCTTTTTCTCTCTTCTTTCCTCTTTAACTGGTGCTTAGGGGTTTTTATGAACATATTTTTTATATGACACATATACAGTCACTACCCGAGCAAAGAAACAAGACACTGTCCTGCCCCCTCCCCCCCAGCTCTTCTCAGATTGGCACTAATCACTGCCTGAATCATTACTCGCTCCCTGAAATGTTCCCCTGCCAACCACTATCCTGTTTAAGCTCACGTAGTTGCTTGTATTCTTTGGGCTATAACTCAAGTATGTTTCCCTATACAGTAGGGGTTTTTGCTTGTTTGGGATCTTTATTCTTTCAAATCCCTTGATTCTTTCACCACAGTATTCATAGGCTTCATTCATAGTGTTGTATGTACTTCTGCTGCGTATTGAAGGAATTTACCACCGTGTTGTATTGCTTCTGCCTGGCATGGATTGGGCTGTTTCCAGACTGAGTGTACACAAACTACTTGAATATGTGGTGTCGGTGCCCTACTCACAAATTAGAAGTTCCCTTCAGTTGGCATCTGGAAGTGAAACTGCTAGCTCATTTGTGTCATAACTAAGTAGCAATATCACGTGAGTGGTTTTCAGGTTCCACAGTCTCACCAATATTTGCCATTATCTCACTTTTTCTCATTAAACCTCTGTTTATTGAACATGCTTTTTTGTTAAAATAATTACCCTCCCTCCATTGGTGGGGCTCCCCATCCAATTGGCCAGGTGTCTTGTGAAAACAATTTTCACACAAACATGAATGACCAGGAACCCCCAAGACAGAATTAAGATGAATCTTGAGTGGCTTTGACAAAAATGAACCCTCTAGAGACTGTGACAACTTACTACTTAAAAGGAGAAAGCAAATGACCTGCAATCCTTCCCTTAAATTATCACATCACCCTTGTGTTCTTTTATTCCTAGTTTAGCACCACTGTTTTTGTTGTGTGAGATTGGTTTTGGAACACTAGACTTTGTATCAACCAGCTCAAAGCCACAGTCACCCAGCATTCTTCTGTACTAAAGATTCTTTCACCAATACAACTAAAAGAGCAATGATTAAATTCTCTCATATAAGACAGCATGTTCCCAAGCACTGTTCTCTGGTGAATGTTGCTCATAGACGTCTTCTCTCTGATGTACTCACAGGATTTGGCCAACTGACCTGGACGTGGCCAACAGCCCTGACCTCCAACACAGCCATCCATCATTCCAGCTGATTGGGAGATGTTTCCCTTCAAGGTGAGCAAATGGATGGGGCTAGCCTGCCTCCGTTCACTGGTACTGCCCTCACCCAGTATCCGTCAGAAGAAATTAATACACAAGCTACAGGAGGAAAAGGCTTTTCGAGAAGAGATGAAAATTTTCCATGAGAAAATAGAAGACTTCAGGGAAGAGATCTGGGAGTTCCGAGGCAAGATCCGGGCTTTCCGGGGCCAGATTCTGGGTTTTTGGGAAGAAGAGAGACCTTTCTGGGAAGAAGAGAAGATCTTCTGGAAGGAAGAAAAAACCTTCTGGGAAATGGAAAAATCTTTCCGGGAAGAAGAGAAGACTTTCTGGAAAAAATACAGAACTTTCTGGAAGGAGGACAAAGCATTCTGGAGAGAGGACAATGCTTTATGGGAAAGAGACCGGAATCTCCTTCAGGAGGACAAGGCCCTATGGGAGGAGGAAAAAGCCTTGTGGGTAGAGGAAAGAGCCCTGCTTGCAGAAGAGAAGGCTCTGTGGGAAGATAAGAAGTCCCTCTGGGAGGAAGAGAATGCCCTCTGGGAGGAAGAGAAAGCCCTCTGGGTGGAAGGTGGTGGCTTCCATCTCCTTGGGGAGCAGAGGCCCCAAAATGGTCCCTACAATGTCAATGAAGAGTCACAGTCAACCCCCTTCCCCCGAGGCCGTGCTTAGTGAACGCTGGACAGAGAGGGCCATGGGTGCAGACATCACTGGTTGGGATTGAAGTCCAGGGTGACCCCCATGTACTAGAAGAAATAGACATTAATTTGTCTCTTTGCCATGAAAGAGATAATAAAGTCTTGAAGAGAGGTTTGAAAACCAGCTCTTCAAGGAAGGTTGGCTTCATTCTCCCTGCCGTGTCATCTGATTCTGTGATTCTTGTACCTAATCCTCCAGATTGTCACTGACCACTGGGGCTGGCAACAGATAGTTTCTCATTGTCCTTTGCCTGTGTAGGGGTTTGTAGGGTTGTATAAAATAGACTCAATGTCAGACCCAGACATACAGGGAGGAGCTGAGACATCCTGCCTCTGCCGCCCTGTGAGGGTGACCACTTTGGCTAGTCTGGGAGGCCTGAGTTGGGCTTCTTCTAGAAGTCTGTCAAACTCCTGGAAGTAAGAGAAAGGGGCTTTAACAATGGCCAGAGGCCCAAGAACATTCTTTACAAGCACTAACCTTTTCTAAGAGTGGAGACCAAAGTAGACTGGTGGGATGATCCAGGAGTTATGACAGTCTTGTCTCTGTATCCTTGCACTCAAATAGCTTTCACTGTATGTGACTCTGGGTTTTCAGTTCCTTAGCCCTGTCCCACTGACTTGTGTGAGCTTTCCTACTACTCTGGGTTGACAGAGAAATCACAGCATCCATTGATGAGAGAACAGAGACCCAGAAAGGCAAAGTGATTACACATGGCCAGGAAAAGAACATATATACTCTGCCCTAGTATCCAGATCTTTCTCTAATGCAACCTGGCTCATGGGAGTTCTCTTCAGAGACCATCTACCATAATAGGTAGTGAGTCTAGTAAGGGAGTTGGGTCACTGGAACTGTGTTCTTGAAGAGGACAGTGTTTAACACAGGCATCAAAGCAACCGAACAAGCAGCCATGGATCAAGACCTCCAAAGCTGTAGGCTCAAATAAACTTTCCAATCTGGAGGGTGATAACCTTGGGTATTGTGTGTAGTAATGGAAAAACTTGCTGACTTGTAGAGAGAACAAGATGATGGTTTAGACACTCAGATCTCAAAACTGATCGTTGAGGCTCAAACCCAAGCAGATCTAGTCTGAGTGGATGTGGAGTGGCAGGAACACCCAGAGCAGCAAAAGGTAAAAATCAAGCAGGCCCCGGATTCTACCACATGGGGAAAAACCAGAGAGTAGTGAACACCAAATGAAAAGTATGAGCTAGGAAGAACAGCTTAGCAGGAAAGTGTTAACTTAGCATGTGTGAGGTCATGGTTTTTATTCCTAGGATGCAAAGAAAGGGAATGGAGCATAAAATATAAAGCAGTTTGAAGCAGGAATTAGAAGTACACACTGAGTAGAAATGACCCTCTCCTCCGTTTCCCAACGAGACCACCAGAAGCAACAGCATTTGACAAGTGCCTGGAGAAGCTACCCAGAGAAGGTGTGGGTCTCACCGATTGTCTGTTACCCAGCACACAGTTGTAACCTTTCACTATGTCAGGTCTGCTCTTCCAGATCTAAGTAAGAAAATGGGCAGGTCAATGAGCCAGCGTGTCTCTACATGGTGAAGGCCTGGAAAGACAGGCTCGTGGAGCAATTCCTTGCTTTTTTTGTAAGCTATTTGAAAGCATGCCTGGGAACTTGTAGAAAGGTTTCCTAGAGGGGAAGATGGCTTGGAGAATCTTACCAAGAGAGTAGGGATGATCTGGATGCTAAGACATAGGATACATTGCAGGTACAGAGAATGGGAAAGCACAGTGCTTTGGGGAACTGCAAATGCTAGGTTAAAGGGGAGAAGGAGAGGCATAGACTAAGGAATTTATAAAATAATACTGGTGGGATGATCCAGGAGCAGTGTGAGTAACAGAGAGCCACTGAGGGGTGGCAGGGAAGAGGAAGATATATTTAAAGGTAAGGTGCTAGAGACCAAATCCACCGCCTTACATGTGTTAGAAGAATTGGCCGCCACTGTTACACCTCCAGCTTGGGCTTGAATCTTAGAAATGGCATCTGACTGTTCACATGGAACTCACAGAGAAATGGCCTAGACCTCACCTGGGAGCATCTCCTAGAAAGAGACTCACAGGCCTTGATCCAATCTATCAAATTGGGGTCCTGTTGAATAAGGTCCCTGGGTTTATTGTCTGACTTTAAATTTGACAGCATATTTCTATAATCAGAATGAGCACAGGAGAGGGCAGTGGAGAAATGGTGAGACCAGTCTTCTGGACACAGCAGAGTCCAGGGAAAGGTGATGGATTGGGATAAAGCAGGAGCGGGGTTAGGACAGGAAGACAGCCATTGAGAGACAGATCGGTATCTGTTGGCTAAGGGATAGATAGGACTGAAGGTCATAGGAGAAGCAGATAACCAAGATGTGGGCTCCTCGCAGACAATGAAGGGATCATTGTGCCTGCCTGATACTAGGAAGACCCAAAGGGATCAGGAAAGTAAAGAGCATAATCTAGGACATGCAAGACTGCAGGTCTCCATAACCTGTTTGGTCAGTGCTTTGGATCCCCTGGAGCTGGACTGTAGGAGGTTGTGGGCTACCCAGTATGGGCTTTGAAACTCTAGACCTCTGGGAATGAAACTCTAGACCTCTGGGAATGAAACTCTAGACCTCTGGAATAGTAGTGTAATTTTTTTTTTTTTTTTTTCCGGGAGCTGGGGACCGAACAGGCCTTTGTTGCTAGGCAAGCCACCACTGAGCCAAATCCCCAACCCCAGTAGCAAGCACTCTTAATCACTGTGCCTTCTCTTTAGCCATGTCACTAAATTTTATTTTATTTTATTTCTCTTGAAATCAATTTTTTGTTTTTTCATATATTTACATTTCAAATGTTGTTTTCCTTCCAGGCCTCCCCTCCACAACCCCACATCTCATCCCCCTCCCCCAATGTCTTTTCAAATGAGTCAATAGGAATATCTCTACGCCTGCTTCCTAAATGTAAGCATATAGAGACATCGTGGCTTTTCCTAACTTATCTTAATTAATTAAAATAATTAATTTTACTTTCCCAACTCAAATAGTCCACTTTCTTATAATCATCAAAGCTCTGAGTTAGTCTGAATCCTCAAACTCAGGAAGATAGTGAGCTGACCAAGGCAATCCCATCTTCCTCTAGCTTACTGCAGTTTGTGCGTTTCACCAAACTGCTCCCTGGCCCTGCTAACCACATTCTGCTGAAGAGACTGTTCTAGTCCAGTCACCCCTGCAGCTCCAAGAAGTCCGTTGTTTTACTAAACCAGAGTTGTTAAAGTCTCTGTTAGGAAAAACTACTGAACCTTCTACCCCTGGTATGAAAATAAAGGTGTCTCAATCTGACTATCACTGAAGGGTACTCTCCTGTGTCTGTAAGATGAGAGACATCTGGAGGCCTCAATGAGACAGTCATTCAATGCTAAGCTGCACTTTGGCTCTCTCCATTGGTGAGCTGTTACAAGGGAGATATCTACTAAGAATTCCAGGGCCCCGTGCCTCTCATACTGGGACTGGAGACCAGTTCTAAGATGGACACTGTGTTTCTTGACCTCCCAAGAGGTAGGTTCTGATATATAGGCTAGATCTCTGGTCTGGTCTAATAAATCCTGATGAAGATTCCTCTCTGGCACCTTCCTCCAAAAGTCAAGATTGTAGTCTTAGGATGTTCTGGTCAGAAATTTCTGTGGATGACTGACTGACTGATTGGACAGTACAACATACCAATTCTGTCTCAGCTGTTGTTCTGTGCCTCTCCACTTTCCCCTGAACCTCCTTGGAGCCTAGAGGGTGAGCCAGCCATCCCTCAGATCTCACTTTGGTTAATGGCAACCAGAAGCCAACCTGGACACTCTTTCTTCTTTCCTCTGGAGTAGTTCTTCTGCCCTGGTCACCTACACTAGGACAGGCAACCCAACCTTTATTTTTTCTTTTTTGTTTTGTTTTAATGGTTCTATTAGCCATATGGTAAACTACTCTCTACTTCCTCCTGGTTCCACCATATTTCCCCTCCCCTGTCTCTTCTAACTCCTTGTCTCCTTGGTTCCAGATCCCTTGGGATTACCTTCTCATTTCCACAAACTCGTCACACTGGAACAATCTTTTGACACCTCCTCCTTTCCTTTGTTCTGCTAACTGTGCTGTTTAATTCCAGCTCAGACATGGGGTGGAGGGGAAGCTCAGTCACTCAGACATGGGGTTGGGGGTAAGCTCAGTCACTAAACGGACTCCTCTCTGATGTATGTTTTAAAAGATTTCTCTTTGGGATTTGGTGATGACTACAGTCAGTGTCACCAAGAAAGCTCCATAAATTGGCCGCCTTATGGCATAGGCTAGACCCAATGGTTCTTAGACCCCACATCACTAGACCTGCCTGTCTTGTGGTTACAGGAAGCCCTGATACCCAGACCATTTCCCCTACATTGATCAATGGTTAGCCCTAATACAACCCCTCCTTCACACTGAAAGTTTTCACTCTGAGCCATCATCCCAAAGATGACTTCTCCACTCATTTTTTTTTTTGTCTACTACCTCATGTCATCATTCTACCTTTATAGTAAGGATGAGGGTACAGCCTCCCGCTCACCCCTTCTTGCATCGTCCTCCTTCATCTCTACCGCTCCCCATGGCTTATGGTCTTGATCCCAAGACCAAGCTCAGTCAATTCCTGTCCCCTGCTCTGCTATCTACCCCCTTGTATAGACCAACAAGAATGTTTGTTCCTAGCTTATGAGTGACCTCTATGACAAAACACTATAAAATGGATAGATTCCAAATGCCTCGATCTCTTAACAGACCCCAGGCCTTCATCTCTTTCATCAAGTCTACTCTACAAATCCACTTAGAATGACTGCCAGCAACTGCTTTTGACTGTTCACATCCAAGCCGTGAAATGTTTTGAGATTTTCTTGGCCACAGCTGCCTGTAAGGAATAGAAAAATAACTTTGAGGTTTTTCCCTTCCACCCACCCCAAATGGGACCCTAATACGCCCACTGGGCCTTCCTTGAATGCTTAATGGGAAGCTTTTAAAAACATTCGTTCCTTTTGACACTGTAGCCATGAGAACAACTGGGCTCTACATTTGGCTTTTGTTACCCAATCTTCTCTAGGATCCAGGGATAAAAAGCTCCAAAGACTTGAGAGTTTCACAGGGCATAAACACTTTGCAGCTTCTAGAAGTGCCAAAAAGGTTTTCATAATTGAGATGAAAAATAAAAACAGACAGCTCAGACTGTAGATGGGCAGCACAACGACAAGCTAAAATCATGGTTGCTACCTCCAGAGTTGGCCCATTCTGAACCAAAGGATGACCTCATCTGGACAAAAGGTGAACCTTGATGAGAAAAATAGGTGAAAATAAAAGCAGCCTGCACAAGAACAAGATCAATGTGTTTACTGCAAGCCAAAGAGCTTTTGGAAAAATGATGTTTCAGTTGTCACAGGAAGGTCCTGGCCATTCTAGACACTGGGGGGTCAATAATGAGTCAGATGGAGCACACCTGGGCTCTGTTCTCCTAGATATCCAGGAGTTCTTAGTTACAGCATCTGAGGGAAGCCACTTAATCTAATTGGGAGTGGGAACAAACTCTCTATTTAAAACATGCTAGGGTGGCTTTCCCAACAGAAATTCTACTCAGGCAGCAACTGGTAGCCTGGGACTACCACTTCATACTTGAAAGCACCATGAATCTGGGTCACAAGAAAGTATCCATGAGGACACAGTGAAACTGCCCAATTGGACCACTCCATAGACAGAAAAAAAAAGTTGATTGTGGAAATAAACAAGCTGTCTCCAACAATAAAGGATGACAGCTCAGTGGGAAAGCAAGCAGATTTGATATGATAGTTAGCAAGATGGGGGTCTTTGAGTTGATGCGACCTGTTCAGATGAATCGGGAATGAGATGCTCTTGTATCTTGTAGTTGACTGTTGAGGGCACATAGGAATGTAGTGGTTTTCCTGATAAACAGAAAGCTGCCTTATATGATTCCTATGGAATGCTGAATTTAAGTTTCTGTTAACCTTCTGTTAACCCAGAGTCCTTCTGGGTTATCACCACCACTGCCACTTTGGAGACCAACTTTGGACTTCCTGCTGGTGGGATTGCAAATGGGCAAAGCCACTACAGAAATCAGTGTGGAAGCTACTTAAAAAGCTAGAAAAGGCCTATCAACTATGTGATCTATCTATAAAACTCTTGGCAACATGCCCAAAGAACCCTATATCCTACTCTAGACTTACTTACTCACCTGTGTTCATTACTGTTCTATTTACAATAGTCAGAAAGTGGAAACAGCCGAGACACCTCTCAGTGGATGACTAAATAATGAAAATCTCTCTCTCTCTCTCTCTCTCTCTCTCTCTCTCTCTCTCTTTCTCTCTCTCTCTCTCTCTCATACACACACACACACACACACACACACTGGGATACTTTTCAGCTATTAAAAAACAGAAAATTAGGAAATTAGCAGATAGCCAGGTGGAACTGGACATAATCATTATGAGGTAACCAGACTCATAAAAACAAATATTCCATGTTTTCTCTTGTGTGTGGATGCTAGTTTTGAATCTTAGGTATGTGTGTTTTCTGAATACCCTTAGAAGTTGTGGAGTTAGCAATGGGCAATGGGGTGGTATTTTAAGAACTTGGAGATAAAATGCAGTGGTGTGAAGGATTAATGGAAAATAATGAAATGGGAAGGGATGAACTGGGGTGGAGAAGAGGAGGGCAGGGTAAAAGTAAGAAAGAAATAACAAAAACATGATAGAGAAAGAGGGAGTGCAAAGAAAGGGGGGAAAATGAGTGAAACGTAGTAGGGAAACACACACAAGTGAGAGACAGGGGGAGGAAGAAAGAAAGGGAAGGACGAGGGGAGGGGAGGAGGAAAATAGAACATAACCCAGGACCTCCCATCTTTACATAATGACATCTGGGGTGGTTTGAACATACTTGGCCCAGGGAGTGGCACTATTTAGAGGTGGAGCATGTTGGAGGGTGTCACAGGGACATGTGTCATTGTGAGGGTGGCCTTTGAGAGCCTCCTCCTAGCTGCCTAGGACAATCTGCTCCTGGCTTCCTTTGGATGAAGATGTAGAACTCTCAGGTCCTCCAGGTGCCTGCCTGGCACTGCTATGCTTCCTGCCATGGTGATAATGGACTGATCCTCTGAACCTGCTTGCCAGCTCCAATCAAATGTTGTCCTTATAATAGTTGCCTTAGTCATGGTGTCTGTTCAGAATAGTAAAACTCAAACTAAGACAGAAGTTGGCACCAGAGCCTGGGGTCTTGCTGCAATAGGCCTGGCTATGCTTTTGTTTGGAGGAATATGGACTTGGGGGCTTTGCAAACTAGTGGAATGCTTTAAGTTGGGCTTAATGGGCCAGACCAGTAGAAGCCTGGAAGAGAGTGTTCCTGAGTGTGTTTTGAACTGCGGGAACCTAACTCAAGTGGTTTCAGAGAAGACTTTTAGTATGTGGCCTAGAGACTGTTCTTGTGATATTTTGGTGAAGAATGTGGTTGTTTTTTGCCATTGTCTGAAGAATCAGCCCGAGGCTAAGGGGAGCAGATTTAGATTAATTGCTTTGACAAAGAAATTCTCAAAACATCCTGGCATAAATTCTGTTGTGTGGTTACTAAAGTTCAATCTGATGAAGAGCATTTTAATGAAAAGTAGCAAACATAGAAAAGGAAAATACAAAATGTATGGCTCAAAGAAAGCAGAGTGAAGCTAAATTCTGTGTTCAAGGTTATTAAATAGAATTTAGGGAGTAGTGACCTTGGGGCAAGATCCCACCCATCTAAACTTATGCTTTTGCAGTTGAAGAAGGGATAGTTATATTTAAACATTATTATGACCTAATTATTGTTTTCATTTAGATTCTTAATCTGGAATGGACTATGACCCAGATATAGAGGTCACAGGCTTTTGATCCAGATCTTGAGCAATAGTGACATTAAAAGCTTTGGCCCGGGCATGGTGGTTCACACCTTTAATCCCAGGAGACAAAGGCAAACAGATCTCCAAATTCAATCACAGACTGGGACAGAACAAATTCTAGGTGAAGAAAAACCTAAATCCGGGTATGGTGGTACACACCTTTAATCCCAGGAGACAGGCATGAAGATCTCAGAGTTCAAGGTCAATCTACAAAGCAAGTTTCAGGACAGCCAAGCCTAGGCAGTGAAGCAGGTGGAAAGCAGGAAGCTGATGATAATGAAATGGGCGCTATGCTCCAGCTCCCAAAAACAGCAGAACTCAGCAGCTGCGGCCGTTTGGTCTGGCTTTAGAGTCAAGAATATAAAGGACTGCTGGGACAATTGATGCTGGTTATCTGGAGCTAAGGAATTAGTGGTGATTAAGAAATGTGGGGTTCAAATTGAACCCCTTCTGGGACCCCTTGAATGAGACCCACAAAGGTGGTGATCAATGCAAAAGCAAGAGATTTACTTCAATGTGCTGGGGTCGCCTCCCTTTGGAGAGAGGCGACCCTGAGCAGACTCTAACAGGGAGTTATATACTTTGCAAACAACTGGGGCAGAGAGTTATATACTTTGCAAACAACTGGGGCAGAATTTGCACAGTGGTAACTAGGCAGGGTACTATGCACATTTGGTGGAGAGAAACAACTTTCAGATCGACTCAGTGTACTGTTCAGGACTTTCAGTTGGGAGTCAGGTAGCTTTGTGTGACCGTTTGGCTTGCAGCTGTTCCAGGAACTAAACCAGCTTTTTTTTTTCCTTCCTGGAAGGGAGGGGTCCTTGTGCTCAGAGATCTGTGGTGGGATTTTCCTACTGGCCTCAGGTTGACTCCAACTCTGGCTCTTTCAGAAGAGACCAGCATCACTGAAGTGAAATCTTCCGAGATGTCTTTTCTGAGAGCACAAAGAAGCTGTGTTCCAGAGATAGCTAAGGTTGAAGCTCCTGCTGCAGCTGGACTTGGTAATGGATAAATATCACCCAGGCGGTACTGGCTTTAAAAGAATGAAGAGGTCATGGAGAGCAGCTGAGGGTTGGCTCTGTGAGAGGCCAGGGAAAGACATTGGTGGAGGTGCAGCCTCAGATGCGGTTAACCCCCCAGGACTGAATGGCTCATGCAAGGAAGTTGAGGCTTGGCATCATGGAGAGCCTATGAGAGGCTATGGGTGAAGCCTAGTTGCAATGGAAAACCACAGTGTATTGGAGATGGCAGTGCCATGAGATGATCACCAAAAACAGTAGCAGCAGTGGAGTGGAGTCAACCTGGACCTAGAGTGCTACAGAGGGCAGAGTCGGAGGGGTGATCCAAACCCTTTTGGGAAGCCCAGCTCATGGGTGGATCCCAGACATTGGAACAAGAAGCTATAAAGCTGGAGTTGCTTTGGAGGCTCCAAGATGTTAGAGATGCCAGAACTGTGGGGTATCTGCCAAGGAAGGTTGCTTACAAAGAGTGGAACCAGCCCAGGATAAAGAATTGTGTTGCAGTCAGGAAAACTGAAAGGAGTTGGACACCAGACATGGAGATGCAGAGTTTGGAGTTTGTCCAACTGATTTGTGGTCTTGCTTTTGTCCAGGATTTCTTCACTATGTCCTTTTGGAATGGTAATGTATATCCTGTGATGTTGGAGGTATCAGATCTGCTTTTTGATTTTGATTTCATAAGAGATTACAGTAGAGAGATTATATGAATCTCAGAAGAGACTTTGAACTTTGGACTTCTATCATCGTTGAGACTTATAAACTATGGAACTTTTGAAGTTGGACTAAACATGCTTTACATTATGCTATGCCTAAATATGGCTCCCATAAACTCATGTGTTTGAATAAGCCTATGGGGGCCAGGGACTGGAATGTGTTAGTTTAAATTTGCTTGGCCCAGGGAGTGGCACTATTAGGAGGTATGACCTTGTTGGAGGAAGTGTGTCACTATGAGAGTGGGCTTGGAGACTCGTCCTAGCTGTCTGAGGACAGTATGCCCTTGGCTTCCTTTGGATGAAGATGTAGAACTCTCAGCTTCTCCAACCCCATGCCTGCCTGGATGCTGCTCTGCTTCCTGCCTTGATGGTAATGGACTGAACCTCCGAACCTGTAAGCCAGCCCCAACTAAATGTTGTCTTTTATAAGAGTTGCCATGGTTGTAGTGTCTGTTCATAGCAGTAAAACCCAAACTAAGACAACATCCCAAAAGGCAAGAAGTGAAAATATGCAGTGAGAAAAAAAATCACGCAGAAATAAATTCAGGATTGTGTCCTGAACACGAGTGTGTGTGTGTGTGTGTGTGTGTGTGTGTGTGTGTGTGTGTCTCAAATTTGTGACCCTCTTGCCTCCACCTCCTGACACAAGGGTGAGTCCCATAATCAGTTCATCTGCTCAATATTGACCATCGATTTGATTGGGTTGAGGTGTGCCTAGGAAAGCAGTAAAGCACAGCTTGGGTGTGTCTGCAATGCTGTTTCTAACCTGAGCAGCACTATACAATAGACTAGGGACCTGGGTGGGACAGAACTGGGAGGGGGTAGCACACTAGTTCACTCTCTCCCATTCCTCCCCTTTCCCGACTCCAGCTTCTAAAGTGAGCAGCCTCTTATTCCTGCCTTGCTCCTGGCCCAAATCAATAAGGCCAGCTGATGTCTCATTGAGCCCAAAAGAGTACAAAACAGAAACCCCTCCATTCCAAAGAAAACAAGGAATACAAGTGCAATAGTGTCTAAGTTAGGGTTTTACCTCTGTGAATGGACACCGTGACCAAGGCAAGTCTTATAAAGGACAACATTTAATTGGGGCTGGCTTACAGGTTCAGAGGTTCAGTTCATTATCATCAAGGTAGGAGCATGGCAGCATCCAGGCAGGCACAGTGCAAGAGGAGCTGAGAGTCCTGCATCTTTATCCAAATGAAGCCAGGAACAGATGGGGCATCCTCAGGCAGCTAGGAGGAGGGTTTTCAATCCCACCCACACCCACACAGTGACACACTTCCTCCAACAAAGTCACACCTTCTAATAGTGCCATACCCTGGGCCAAGCATATGCAAATCATCATAAATCATAAATAGTTAAACTAGATTTTTTAAAGATTAATTTTATGTGTATGGGTGTTTTGCCCACATGTATTTTTGTGCCCTGTGTGTGTCTGGTGCCCTGAGACACCAGAGGACAGCATTTCATCCTTAAAACTGGAGCTACAGATGGTTCTGAGCCACCATATGGGCTGTGGGAGCTTAACCAGGTCCTCTACAAGAGCAGTAAGTGCTCCTAATGACTGAGCCATTGCTCTAGGACCTAATTTTGTTGTTGTTGTTTTCTCTTCTTTAAACTTTTTTCTTTTATTTCTTTTTCTTCTTTTGAGATAGTAGTGGAATCCTACACGTCTCCCTACTCTTTTGTCTCTAAATCCTCCCATAGACCACCCCACACCTTGTTTTCTTTCAAATTTGTGATCTTATTTCATCAAGGATTATGTTTATATATGTATATATCCTAAAAAATAATTGGCTCATGCCGTATAATGGTACTTTCATGTATGTTGTCAAAGCTGACCATTTGGTATTGGATAATGTCTTACTTAGGGTTTTATTGCTGTGTAGAGATGCCATGACCAAAGCAACTCTTATAAAGGAAAATATTTAACTGGGACTGGCTTACAGTTTCAGAGGTTTGTTTCATTATCATCATCACGGGAAGCATAGAATTTTGTAGGCAGACTTGATGCTGGAGCAGAGTTCTATATCTTGCTCTGCAGGCAGCAAGGAGGAGACTGGACATAGCTTTAGCATATGTAACTTCAAAGTCCACCCCCAGAGTGGCACATCTCCTCCAATAGGCCACTTCCTTGGGTCAGCATTCATACACATGAGTGTATGGGGGCCAAATCTATTTAAACCACCTCAGATAACCAATTGGTATCTTCCTTGTAGAGCATTCCCACTCTCCAGATTCCCAAGTTGCCTGTAGTTCTTTGTGTAGTTTTGAGGCCTCGTGGGCTTTTCCTGGTCAACTTTAGAATGTCATATTGTCTTTATTTACCTCAGGGTTAGGCAGTCATGTTGATGGAACGTTATGGGTGTAGCTTCTGAGATTACTAGGAGACACAATCTCACAGAAACCCCCTGATCCTCTGGCTCTAAGTCTTTCTACCCCATCTTCTGCAATGATCTCAGAGCCTTGAGTGCAGGAGCTGTTGTGTAAATATATTTGGACTGGGAGCCAAAACTCTTACATTTTCAGTGGTTTTGGTTTTCTTTAAAGGTCTCTGTTGCAAAGATATTTCCTAATGAGAGGTCAGGGAATACACATATCTGTGGGCTTGCGGGTAAATCTCTGTAGTTAGAGATTGTGTTGGCAAAAAAAAAAGAAAGAAAGAAAGGAAAGAAAGGAAGGAAGGAAGGAAGGAAGGAAAGGAAAGAAGGAAGGAAGGAAGGAAGGAAGGAAGGAAGGAAGGAAGGAAAGAAAGAAAGAAAGAAAGAAAGAAAGAAAGAAAGAAAGAAAGAAAGAAAGAAAGAAAGAAAAGGGGTTGGGGATTTGGCTCAGTGGTAGAGTGCTTGCCTAGCAAGCGCAAGGCCCTGAAGTTTGGTCCCCAGCTCCAAAAAGAGAGAGAGAGAGAGAGAGAGAGAGAGAGAGAGAGAGAGAGAGAGAGAGAGAGTGAGTGAGAGTGCTGGCTTAGCAAAGTGGTGGTTGTAGGCTCTCCTCCAAGATCTTTGACTAGCTCTGGGTAATTTGCTAAGCTTTCCTTATAAAGCATATTATTGAGTCCAATAAAATAGGAGATGGTTACCATCATCCTAAAGTAAGCTTGGTTGGTTCTATAGCATTCTTAAGGGTTATACAATGCTGGTTACTGCTATAGCTCATAGGCATTATAAATGGGTAAAAGAACTGATGATTTTCCTCCTTGAAAAACTTGTAATAGTGCCTGCCAATACCATGACAGCTTAGTCATCAGCAATAATGGCAAGAGCAATAATTTATTTCTCTTTTTTGGGAGTCTCATGGAACAGCCCTGACAAACAAAAGAGGTCTTCTCATGCATGGTGTTGGGGTTTTCTGAGGTGGTCTTTGGCTCTTGGAGGGAAAACCGTCAGCCCTGAAAAGAAAAGCTAATTAAAATTATATGTGTAGGGGTTGGGGATTTAGCTCAGTGGTAGAGCGCTTGCCTAGCAAGCACAAGGCCCTGGGTTCGGTCCCCAGCTCCGAAAAAAAAAAAATTATATGTGTATTTACATACTGAATTACATCCATTGTACTTTTTCAGAAGAATGGTTAATAGTATGATTCCTTATAGATCTTCCAGACATCTTTACTGTTATTTTATCCTCCAATCTCTTATTGCTATTTATCTCCCACCCCCTCCCTAGCTAGAATCCTCTCCACTTTTCTCATTTTGTCAACCAGATCACCTGTACCCTGCTATACCCTTCTCTAATGTTCTAACACTCCCTACCCTGGCAAAGGTCTCTGTTTTGTTTTATTTCCCTGGTTTCTGAAGTAGCTCTAAGACACAGACTTACATCTAAAGATTTAGAGCAGAGAGCCTCTAGTGACAGAGAACTTGGGACCTTTGTTTTTCTAGGTCAGGGTTAATTCACTCAATAGCCTATTTTCTAGCTCCACCCATTAATCTGTAAGATTTATTTCATTTTTCTTTATGAATGAATAGTATTTCATTGTGTGTGTGTGTGTGTGTCTGTGTGTGTGTGTGTGCATTTTTATTATCTATTGAGCAATTGTGTCCCCTTCCAAGATACTGAATAGAGCAGCAATGAGCTAGAATATGGACTCCTTTGGACATGTGCCAAAGAGTGTAGAGCTAGGCCATATGGTGGATTTATTTTGACTGTCAGCAAATTCCCCCCACCACTCCTTAAGAAAACCAAGGGCCAAAAAAATAATGCAGAGAATTTGGGTTCTGGCTGTGGACTGGGGTATTGTTTGGTCAGGGAGACATCTGGTGGCTCTTAGGTTAAATTGCCCTGTCTTGCCAAAGGACAGTATACAAGCTCTCTGCTGACCAGGAGGGCTCAGCTTTGCCTCTGGGGGAAAGAGCTTTCCTCTTGGAGCATAGTGGACTGTGAGTTCTGAGGCAACAGTGACAGTGTAGGTGCGCCCAGCTGTCTCCCCGGCACTTAGTTCAACAATGCTGTCGCTTGGTTCCCTGGCAATAAAAATAGTATGTATGCAGATGGCCTTTCTGAGCACTGTGAGAGACGGGGGCTGTAACATGTCACAACTATTCCTTCCTGGGGCCTCTGCGTCATCTTGGTGGTCAAGGCTGGAGCACAGGAAGCCTGGGGAGTCTACCACATCTATATTCCGATGCATCCATGCACAAAGACAGGATATTCCTCTACAAAACCCAGCTCCTGAGCTTTCCTCCTGAAGCCAGCGTGGGTTATGGAGCAGCTCTCCACACCAACTTTCTGTTTCTACACTTAGAATTTTTGCCGTGACAGTGTTGTGGATTGTATATGCTCGGCCCAGGCAGTGGCACTAATAGAAAGTGTGGCCCTGTTGGAGTGGGTGTGGCCTTGTTGGAGTGGGTGTGGCCTTGTTGGAGTGGGTGTGGCCTTGTTGGAGTGGGTGTGGCCTTGTTGGAGTGGGTGTGGCCTTGTTGGAGTGGGTGTGGCCTTGTTGGAGTGGGTGTGGCCTTGTTGGAGTAGGTGACTATGTGGGTTTTAAGGCCTTCATCCTAGCTGTCTGGGAGCCAGTTTCTGCTAGCAGCCTTCAGATGAAGCCAGCCCCAGTTAAATGTTATCCTTTATAGGACTTGCCTTGGTCATGGTATCTTTTCACAGCAGTAAAACCCTGTCTAAGACAAATAGTTAAAGGATTTTTTTTGTGGCACTGGGCTCAAACCAGGGATCTTGCACATGTTTGGCAAGAGCTCTACCCAACTTACACCCTCTTGGCCCATTTTACTTATGCTGAGAAAATATAATAGCCATATCTACCTCAGAGGGGAAAAAATGTTGTTTCCATCGATCTTATTTTCATTTTAGTCCTTGAATGGATGCTTTTACATTTTTTGTTCAGCTTTTTGAATAGAAAAATAAAAGGAACTCTGGGATTTCTCAGTATTACATATCCTTGCACTCTACTCTGTAATCTCAGCTGTGGTCATTGTCTTTACAAGAAGAACAAAGGCGGACAGTAGACATCTCTCTCCATGCAGTAACCCAAACAATGGTCCTTCCAGCTTTGCCCAAGCCCAGAGTGAAAACCTTTCCACCAGTCCCAAACCAACTTACACATATACACCTGCAAAGAGACAAAGAACCAGGAGGCTACTCACTGTATTCCTCTGTGTATGTGCTCCAAGGAAAAGTGGAATTGTGGGTGTATGCAAACAAACCTTTTATAATTCAGGAACTTTATGTACATTACAGAATTTGTCTTAGGGGATCTTATTCATTTTATCCTTATTTGTACAGGGGATTGAACCTAGCACTCTAGCCCCCTGACATGGGTTTTATAGCCCCAAGTCTCCCCAGATCCTTTAATCAAGTAATCTTTCAAGTAAAAGTCACCTTTATTAATCTGAGTTCCTCGTTAAATTAGCTCAATAGTTTGGATGTCTGGTTTTTGACATGCCAATTTCCAGATGTCACTATTAATTAGAATTATCATTCATTTACTATAAAGGTAATCCTATCTTAATTCTTCAGTTTACCAAGAGTGGGAAGATGCTCAGATTCAGCCGGCTGCCTGAGTAAATGTTTCAGGGAAGCTTGCTAAATCCTCCCCACAGTGAGCAACAAAACACTCCTTCCACAACGATAGGTGGAAACTTCAGGCTCTGACTGTAAAGTCCTCTAGGGTGTGCTAGAGACCAAGCAAGTGCATTTCTGGGCAAAATCAAAGCTTGTGAGTCAACCTACTAGGACAGTGACTTCAACAAGGACTTCTCAACATTACTAAATGCTATTCTGGCAGCAAACTCTTCTAGACTTTAGCAGAGGGGTTCAGACCAGGGCAAGGCAAGAGGGTTCCCACCAACTCATGTCCCCACTGCTAGAATCCTATCATTCTCTGTCCCCCAAAGAAGTCCCCAGCAATCAGGTAGCATGAGTTGACCATACAGACACAATAAGCAAGCCACTGGCAACTCCTGGATGAAAAGATATAACTTTATCCTCATACTTCATGGAAAGTTTTGAAGAGGGAACTGTTCTCTGACCATTAGGAAAAAGAAAAAGAAAAAAGAAAAAATGGGCTGGAGAGATTACTCAGAGGTTAAGAGCACTGGCTGTTCTTCCAAAAGTCCTGAGTTCAATTCCCAGTAACTACATGGTGGCTCACAACCATCTGTAATGGGATCTGATGCTCTCTTCTGGGTGTGCAAGTGTACATGCAGGTAGAACTCTACACATAATAAAATAAATCTTTAAAAAAAAACCTCACTTTGAATATCTAAAAAGTTATTTATTTGTATAATTATATAAATATTTTCATGTCTACATATGAACATGATGCTTATATTCTCAGAAGGTTTAAAAATCAAGACAATTAGATTCTTTAGAAAATGATCACCTTATTCCAAAACAGAGCTGTAGACAGAGTAGATGGCGTGGGGAGAGGGGGGGCAGAGGTCACTGAAGAGGGCGTGGGGGGGTGAAAATACTGAGAGTGCTACAGAACCCTGTTCTGGTGGGGAGTGGGGGAGGGGAGGTTAGAAGATAAAGCTCAGTAAGCGGGGTCACTAATGACAACCAGGCCAGCCATGGGAAGTGAGGGGCTGTAACCTTGCGACCCACTGCACTCTAAGTTGAGGCTGCTAATCCACCTCCTGGCTTGTTCGCTTGTCCAGAGACAAGGACCCTCTCTCGTCCAGTTTACGCTCACCAAGCAAACTGATAAGTAAGGCAGCAGTGGAATTACAGAAGGGCCTGCGGAGCTCTCGGAACCGCCTATCGGCTGTGAGTTCCTGGGAAGGCACCGAGGCCCTCGGACCCTGTTTCCTTGTTTTCAAACATAGATGAGAGTATGGTGCTACTTTTGGGGCAGGGGTTGGAAGGAAGGTGAGTAACCCACAAAAGACTAACACTGGGGTTGGGGATTTAGCTCAGTGGTAGAGCGCTTGCCTAGCAAGCGCAAGGCCCTGGGTTCAGTCCCCAGCTCCAAGAAAAAAAAAAAAAAGACTAACACTGCCACGGCCAGTAAGGACATCCAATAAAGGAGGGTTTTGTTGGTTTTTTAATGTCACAAATGAGAGTAATCCATTTCTGCCCGTCTGTTCCGGGTGGCTCAGCTGCTCAGTTAAGCTGGCCCACCCCTGCCCTCTGATGTGATCCCTGCCCTCGGATGCCACCTGGTCACGGATAGTTACAGATGACAAAAGCACTTTCACTGGGGAGCTGTGGACGTCCCTCGTTTAGATGGCCCCTCAGCAGCAGACAGCTCGCTATTGAGAACTTCGCTCTCTTCCGGTTGGGACAACTCCCTTCAGGCACACACACCAGGCATTTGTGACAGACTGCACTGGACCCTACTAAGTCACAGGGGGGTTCCCTTATGCATATGCCTCCCAAAGGACAGTGTTTCACTCACTACAGGTTATAGCAGGGAAAATGGACTCTGGTCAGGTTCTGAGGCGTCTCTCCAGTTGTTCGAGAGTGGCATGTGTGAGTCTGTAGGTGTGGCTCTAAGCAGGATGGCATTCTCTCCTCGGAGTAAGGAGGGAGACCAGGTAGCTCTGGGGTTGGGCTGCAAACCAGTGGGCCACCTTTAGGCAGGCAGCTATGAAGGAGCCAGAGCATTGGACCCAAGACACAAACTCTACCCTCAGAATAGAGGGCAGGCAGTGCCAGTACCAAGGATGCCAACTAAAGCAGGCAGAGAACAACAGACGCGTCTGAAGTAGTCTTAGGCTTACACAGCCCATGGGTGCTGCCTGGCTCCAGCCTTTGTGGGAGCTCTTGGTATAGGGAAGCTCGGGATGGAGCTCTCCAGGGGGCTCAGCTAGGCCTGTGGTCCTGATGGGCCTATTTCTCATTTCATAGGTAGTAGATACGAACACAGTAGGCAGGCCTCTGTGAGGAGTGCTGGCTTCCTCTCCTGCACTAAAATCCAAGCAGGGTGTGTGACCTTGCCCTCATGGAAAACCAGGGAGAGCAGTGTCCTTTGCCCGGCCTAGCAGCTTCTGACAGGCAATCCCACCCAGCCTCTGCAGATGCACCACACACTGCTGGCGAGGCTAGCAGGATGCTTGCCTCTCACGTAAGCTTCGCCCATCGCTGCGCTTCAGCTCATTGAGGCTGCACTGGCTCGACCACAGTGAGCAGGAGCAGGCCGGTCTGGAAGGAGCACCTCGGCCTGCCCAGGGCTGCTGCTGGGAACACTCAGATGCACTGCTCTTCGTCCCTGTCACTCAGGAGCAGGGACCATTTGTCTCCACCGTCCTCTGCCGTACCGCCATGCCGAGACAATCTGTCTGACGTCAGGGAGGACAGAGAGACTTGGCTCACGTAGCTGACCTGGTCCCAGGGTATGGCCCTGGGAGAATCCCGCCGCCGGTCATCCATGCCGACGTGCACGCTGACTTGGGATGCACTCAGAGGCTTCATGCGTCCATGGGCCTGTGCCTCATATCTCTCTAGGTCGGGCTTTCTGTAGCTGAAAGACAAGAAGCCGGGAATACTTGAATCTCATAAGGCCCTTTTTCTCTGGTGAAGTCTCTATTTTTCAGTAGCAAAGTTTCATGGATTTTTTTAAGAAAAGGGGTATTGAATTCCCATGGTTCAAGTTCACATAACCCAGAAACTTTCTATGCAAACCCCGACCCCCCACCAGTAGGCTACTGTTCACGTTTGTTAAATGAATGTGTGAGAAAAATAAATCAATGTTTTCCTGTTTTGGCAGTGTTAAGGACTAAACCCAGGGTCTGGCACATGCTACAGGGGTGTTCCACTGGTGAGCTCTGTCCCTAGTCCGAGGATATCTTTGCTAAGGAGAAAAACTGGAAATACACAGGGATCATGTACTTACCTGTGTGCATATAAACAGCTCCGAAAAAGGCCCAGCCTCTTACACCTGTGGGCACTCACTTGTCCAGGGTATTGAAAAATCATACAAAACCCACTCAGGTCCTTTTGCTGCTCCCAGATACGTAATGGGGAACAGGAAGCAGACCTGCTGCTGTGCCCCCACCCGCTGTGACCATGTAAGGTGGAGCCTGCAGACTCCTCCAGCAGGCGCTCCAGGCCCACGACTTACCACTTGAGCTGAAGAGAGGAGAGCACCACGGACACAGAGGAGGCGGCCATGGCCGCTGAGCCCATCCATGGCTGCAGCACGATGCCAATGGGCATGAAGACACCTGCCGAAAAAAGGTATCGCCTGACAGCCGGGGAATATTGAGAGGCCTCCTCGGGACCCTAAGAGGCACTAGGCCCACCGGCTTTCAAGGAGAGACCAAGCAAGCAGCGGGTGAGCGAAGGGAAGACGGGTCTGTCTTGCTTACTCTTGCTTACAACTATGTACGGGTAGCACCACCCAATGCAGGGGCTGGGAACCGCGGAGGATAAACACTGGATGGTCACCATCCTTCTCCACGAAGGTAACAACCTCGTCTCTAGGCAGGGCTGGAAGCCAGGTCCCCCCCCAACCAGGAGGGAGTGAAGCTCTGGGGTCAGAGAAGACACTTATCTAATGTCTTTCAGTTCTTTGCAGGTTCTTCTTCCACTCTTCTCCACCCCCTTTCCTCCAACCCCTTCTACTCCTAACACTAATACTAGGTAAGAGAGAGAAAAGGATAGTGGGGAAAGGAAGGAGAATAAAGTCTGGAGTTAGAAAGGAGACATTATCGTTAGACTGCTTCCTGCTGACTAGGGGCGTTGAGTTCCTCGAGGCAAGATTGATCTTCTCTGTGAGAATAACATCATCTTCTTCGCTCACAAGTACTTAACAAACTGCAACCAGCCAACAGCCCCGCCCGGCCTCTCAAGGCTCTAGCATTTATAAATCCTCTTAAAAGTTCCCTCGGTTCCAAAGGTCATGCAGTCGCACATAACTATCGCAGCTGGAGAATCACACCCCTGCTAGAGCACGAGGCAGATCATCGTCAGCTGCTGTGGGCCTCTGAAGCAGCCCCACATCCCACACCTGGGATTGAAAGGAAAACATATTCTTACAATATTTCTGTGCTTCAGAGAAACCAAAATTCCAGAATTGCTACCACATGTGACTTGTAGACGCAGGAGGCTGCGGCAGACTGGATAATCTCTATGGTGGAAGTCGCCAATAACCACTTGGACACAACAGGGAAACTGAGGCGGGAAAGCTGTGGCTTTAGGTCAGGGGCTAACAAGACGGCTTAGTGGGTGGAGGAACTTACTGGCAAGCCTAATGACCTGAGTTTGTTCCTCAGGGTCCATCCACATAACGATATGAGAGAACTGATTCTGGCAGGAAGTCCCGTGACCTCCAGGCCCATGTGTGCACGTATGTATGTATGTGCACACATACACATGAAACATAATAATAGTGATAGTGATAGAGATAGTGAGAGTGATAGTGAGAGTGATATTAAACCCCTTTGGGTCCTTTCACCCTACATGGCCTTGCAGAAATGTTAGGAATGTTTTCTTGCCTGGTTTCTTTCTTTTTGGTGGGAGGAGAGAAACAGCAACTTCAGCAGAATACCTTTCCTCTCCAGGTCGTTTGTGGGAATCAAACTAGAGTCTGGGCAGGGTTCATTTTTAATAGCCGCTGTGTCTGACGTAGCAAGTACCTTAAAACACCTCGATGGTGCCTATTCTTCAGACCTTACGTCTTAATAACAGAGAGGAGGAACACCCTTAGTGGATAGGGCCACCTTAAATGAATGGCCAGGCCTCCTGGTCAGCTGTCTATAGAGGACCAGGGTGGATGAGGCTGTGGGGCCCTCCCGGGATTTTCCTTACAGTGTCTGGCCAGCCAGGCTAAGACGTGGGTGAGTCATTAGTTCACCAGGGACTCAGCAGAGACCAAAGGTGACCTAACAGGCGAGAGTGGCCCTTACCTACCTGCAGCAATGGGTATCCCGACCATGTTATAAATCAACGCCAGCACCAGATTGACCCGGATCCTCCGGACGGTCCTCTTGGAGAGATGAATGCTGGCCACCACATCCAGTAAGTCATTCTGTAGGAGAGGGGCACGCTTGAGCATGGACCCATGCCAACCCCAGCCCCTCCTGAGACCTTCACACAGTCAAGCTCACTCTTATAAGGACCACGTCGGCTGCTTCAATGGCAACATCTGTCCCAGTCCCAATAGCAATGCCCACGTCAGCCTGGGCCAAGGCTGGGGAGTCGTTCACCCCGTCTCCCACCATGGCGACTTTTTTCCCTTTGTTCTGAAGCTCCTGGACCTTGGCCACCTTGTGAGAAGGCAGTACCTCAGCAAAGACTTTGTTGATGCCAACCTGAAAGGAAAGAGATCGATGCTTAATGTAGGTGCGAGTTTAAGAAAAGCAGAGATCCACAGCAGCAGTCAGGTCTCCACAGAGCTGCCCATGATTGGCTGGTTTGGTAGGGTGTGGAAGGGTGGAAGAACAGGGTTCAGGAATTCACGCTAGCGCCGTGGCCTATGGGGACAGGAAGCTAACGAGTGACACTGTCCTCATGCCCCACGCTCAGAACTGAGTGGGTCAAGGTCAAGCCACTCCTCTCAGTCCCTAAGCAGCTGAACCATAAAAGCTCTCCCGTAATGCAGTGCTTAAGTGATGGTCTGATTTGTTGCCATCGTCGTCATCCGTTTATTTTGGTTTGATTTTGAGACAAGGTCTCTGTGTAGCTGTGGCTGCCTGGAACTTGCTATATAGACCAGGCTAGCCTCGAACTCAGAGGTTCCGAGCGCTGGAACTGAAAGTGTACTTTAACACCAGATGTTTAGATTACCTTTTTTCCCCCATCTGTGAGTTTGTCTGCAAATTTTTAAGGACAAAGAATGTCTGGCCACCGCCATACCTGAGTGGCAATGGCTCTGGCTGTCTTCCGGTTGTCCCCTGTGATCAGAGCCACATCCACGCCCATGCTTTTCAGGGTGTAGATAGCCAGGGCAGCCTCTGGTTTAACGGCATCTGCAATGGCGATCATCCCGCACAGCACACCTGAAACAAAGCGCCAGCAGTCAGCATCATCGGGCCAGGCAGCATCGCGCAAGCGAGATGCCTCTCGGCCTATGTCAGCTTCTTCCACAGGGAATGACCCTCGGAGTAAGTGACATATGTCTGGGTTCTGTTGACTTGGTTTTGTTTTTCAGTCCTGGAAAGTATATGGGAGTGTACCCAGGGCCCCTGAACAGGTAGGAGCAGGGAGAGTCTCATACCCTCCAAAGCCCAGCAGATTTTTTTATAGTTTCCACTGGACAGACACCTAACCTAGGAAAGCTGTCCTTCCCTTTTGTCATTTCCTACAGGAAGTACGGGTTGTACAATATAGCTTTTTCCTGCATTTAGACACAGAAGGAGGGGAGTTTTGAGCTAAGGTGTGATACCGTAAGAGGAATGCAGCAGAGCACAGATCCTCTGCTTACTCTGATTCTGTGATGAGGAGTTGCAGACCACGGGTTGTAAGGGTTAGGGGCAGGGAAGGAGGCAGGAAGGCCTATTTGGGTGGAGCGTTCAGAATACAGTGTTGTAAACTACTTTTTACTCAAGTCCAGCTTAACTTCTAAAATCAGACACGAAAGTGAACGTAGCAAAGGTTTCAGTCTCTCAGGCAGACGGGCCCCGTGTGCTCTGAGCGCTGAGACACTCAGCGTCCTGAGGAACCGAGCCAGACAGTGGGAAGCCGCAGGGGCCTCCTTACTTTAGGGCTTCTGCAGTGAGGCCTCTGGGGCCGTGGATTCCTGTTTTGTCTGTAGTAATGAGAGAGAAGGACGGTGTGGGTTGCCACCTTAGACAGAAGCAAACACAGAGCAGCTGAGGCTTCTGGGAGCCGAGCTGGTAAGGGATCGAGATGGAGATAGTAACAAAGGAAAGGCCTCAACTCTTAAGGAGCTCCAAGAGTCAGGTAAACAATCTTTCCCAGGGAGGAGACACCAACTGGCTACCTAGTGCCAGTGATCAGCCCTGAAAACACACATACAGGTGACTGGCTGTACTTACATATTTAAAAACACAAACATACATACATACATACATACATACATACATACGTACGTACATACGTGCGTAATAATAATTAATGAAAAACAGAGGCCATAAATTTGACAGAGAGGTAAATTGGAGAGTTTGGAGGGAGGAAAGGGTAGGGGAAGATGATATAATTATATTGTAATCTCAAAAACAAAGAAAATCATTTAAAAAGAAGGAAGGGCTCCAAGAGAAGGGATCAAGGGAAAAGACAGCAAGACAATCTGGTAAAATGTCTCAAATGAACAGAGTCACAAAGTCTTCAGAAGAAGAAAAAAAAATGACAAGCAAGGAAGGAGGAGAGGAGTGAAGGACCAGAGGAAAAGAAAGAGAACAGAAAGGGAGGGAGGGGAGAGGGGAGGGGAGAGGGGAGGGGGGGGGAAGGGGAGGGGGGAGGGGAGGGAGGGAGGGGAGGGAGGGAGGAGGGGAGGGGGGGAGGGGAGGAGGGGAGGGGTAGGGAAGGGGAGGAGAGGGAGGGGAGAGAGGGAGGGGTAGGGAAGGGGAGGGGAGGGGAGGGGAGGGAGGGAGGGGAGGGGAGGGGGAGGGAGGGGAGGGAGGAGGGAGACAGCTGAGTAGGCCTCCTTATGGGCCAGGGACTGTGAATCGTGGCCAATCACACAGGGATTACCATCAATGGCCACCAGGATGGCCGTCTGTCCCTTCATTTCATGATCTGTCATGGCGTCACTGATGTCACTGGAGATGGTTAAACCATTGCGCCTCATCCATTCCCGGTTTCCAATCAGCACAGAGAAAGTCTGGGGACCTGTACCTGTTCAGACGAGAACACTTAGTCCAGCGTCACAGTGACCTGAGACCCTGAGACATCTGACCGTCCTGAAACCATAACCTTTTGTGACCCTCTCCCTAAAGGACCAGAAAGATAGACAGTATGGAGAACACCATGAATTGAGTGGAGTGTTTCATGCTTTCTACATGTGTGAAATGCTGTAATATATAAAACATCGTGTCATGTCCTTAGATGACATTACAGATGGGTGCTGATTTTTTTAAAGACTTAATTAATTTATGTGAATAAGTGTTTTGCCCACATACTGAATGTGCACCATGTCATGCCTGATGTTCGCAGAGGCTAGAAGCTGTGAGATCCCCTGAAACTAGAGTTACAGATGGTTGTGAGCCGCTGTGTGAGTACTGGGAATAGAACCTGGGTCCTCTGCTAGCGAAGTGAGTTCTCTTAACAGCTGAACCATCTCTCCACCCCAATTCTTTTTTTATAGGGGACAGAGGCTGGCCTTTTAGATCAGACCAAAGAATGTGTTCACTAGATTATTTTCAGGGAGGTTTAGATGACTCAAAGTGAACCAACAAACCAGGTAAATCTGATTCTGATACATGTACACACAATTTTTTGAGACAGTCTTATATTGATGAGATGAGGAGATACACACAAACACATAAATCTTATACCTATCCAACAGAATCACATTACTGCTCCATGTCGTGATATCCTCATAGAAACTTGGGGCCCCCAATTCTGGTCTTTGAAAGACAAGCATGTGCAGAGAGAAACGAGTCTCAGGACTCTCTGCACAAAGGCCACACTGTGGGTCCTACACATTTCTTTTCTCTGGCTCCAGCCACACATGTAGCGGAGGATGGGCCTTGTCAAGCGTCAATGGGAGGAGAGGCCGTTGGTTCTGGGAAGGCTCGATGCCCCAGTGCAGGGGAATGTCAGGGTGGGGAGGCAGGAGGGAGCAGGTGGGTGAGTGAGGGAGCACCCTCATAGAAGCGTGGAGGGGAGGGGGATTTCTGAAGGGAAAACTGGGAAAGGGGATAACATTTGAAATGTAAATTTTAAAAATCCAATAAAAGAAGAAAAAAAGATTTCTTTTTGTCAATACTTGCAAATGTCTGCCAACTTTTTTTTTCCTTTTTTTTTTTTTTTCATCTTTATGAACTTGAGTATTTCTTATTTACATTTCGAATGTTATTCCCCTTCCCGGTTTCCAGGCCAACATCCCCCTAACCCCTCCACCTCCCCTTCAATATGAGCTTTTCCTGCCCCATTCTCCCCCTATTACCACCCTCCCTCCAACAATCCCATTCACTGGGGATTCAGTCTTGGCAGGACCAAGGGCTTCCCCTTCCACTGGTGCTCTTACTAGGCTATTCATTGCTAACTATGCAGTTGAAGCCCAGGGTCAGTCCATGTATAGTCTTTAGGTAGTGGCTTAGTCCCTGGAAGCTCTGGTTGGTTGGCATTGTTGTTCATATGGGGGTCTTGAGCCCCCTTCAAGCTCTTTCAGTCCTTTCTCTGATTCCTTCAACTGGGTCTCGTTCTCAGTTCAGTGGTTTAATGATGGCATTCGCCTATGTATTTGCTGTAATCTGGCTGTGTCTCTCAGGAGAGATCTACACCCGGTTCCTGTCAGCCTGCACTTCTTTGCTTCATCCATCTTATCTAGTTTGGTGTTTGTATACGTATGGGCCACATGTGGGGCAGGCTCTGAATGGGTGTTCCTTCTGCCTCTGTTCTAAACTTTGCCTCCCTATTCCCTCCCAAGGGTATTCTTGTTCCCCTTTTAAAGAAGGAGTGAAGCATTCGCATTTTGGTCATCCTTCTTGAGTTTTATGTATTCTGATCTGTCAACTTTTAATACTACCTATAATCCACCGGTATCTGCAGAGATATTTTTCCTGTAATTTCTGTTTCTACAAGCATGCCTGTGACAGAAATTCCTTTGGTGGGCATGAAGTTCAAAAACCATCTATTACCTGACTTACAAGAGCTCTGAGAGAGAGAGAGAGAGAGAGAGAGAGAGAGAGAGAGAGAGAGAGAGAATGTGTGTGTGTGTGTGTGTGTGTGTGTGTGTGTGTGTATACATGTGTACCCACATACTTGATTCTTGCTGACGGGAATATTCCATAACAATGTAGTCCAGGTTGGCCTTACACACCTGGTACTCCTGACCCTCATCTCGCAAGAGTTGGGACTGCAGTTATGCAGTACACCCAGCCTCTATGAAATGCTCTAAAATGCAGGTGGCTTTTCAACTGCCACCTTCTAATAGCACGCGACCCTGATGAGACACCACCCAGCTTTTGGATACTCTAATGTCACCTTGGGACTCTAAGCTATTAAAAGGCAGCACATACCATCTAATAATATCTCCTAAATTAACATTTAGCATGTGGGGCATTCTAAACACTACCAATTTAATGTGATGGCTGGGAAATGTCCTCGGATTGGAGGAAGGCCGGCTAGGGAGATGGCTCAGTGGTTACGAGTGCTTGCTAGGGTTCTGTGCCCACACTCACGTGAGAGCCTGACGGCCTGACACACCTGCAACCCCAGCACTAGGGGAGAGAAGAGAGACAGGAAGAACCCTGGAGCTTGCTGGCCTGCTGGCCTAGCCTAAACTAGTGAGTTCAGGGTTCAGCAAGAGACCCTGCAAGGAGGAGGCTGATGGAGCAGGGCCCTAACCTCCTCCCCTGGCCTCTGTGCACACACACGAGCATGCCCCCCCCACCACACATGCATGAGCACACTTCTGTGTACACCATACATCCCTAAGAATGAAAACGGGAAGGGAGTTAGGAAGGCAGGCAGACAAGGCAGACTGCAGTCCCAGCACTGGGGAGTTGGGGCGGGAGAATCCCAGGGGTTCGAGAGCAAGGGACCTGAAACTGCCGCTGGGCAGATCTTTTCCCAGTGTTGGCAGGCTGTTTCCTGGTTCCCTTGCTTTCCATAGGCTCTGGGAACACTGTACATCACACTGGGAAGCACCAGACGGGAAAGAAACAGGAAGGAAAAGAAAAACAGAAAAGCAGGTGCCACCTGTTACCCTGTAGTCGTGGGAAGGAAACGTCAATGTGGGGTAAGAAGGTGAGACTCCAGGGAAGGAGTAACTATGGCTCTAAGTCCTATGCCAGCCACTTTGGCCTTCCATAAGCATCAGAGTCTTGAGACATCAAGCCAGAGACAGCGGTGCACACCTACAGACTCAGCCAGCTGAGTCTGGGAGTGGAAGGCTGAGGTGGGAGGGTCGCTTGAGTCCGAGTTGGAAACTAACACTGCAGAACCCATCACAAAAGCAAACCAAACAGAATGCATAAAAGTGTTAGACGTATCCAAACATGTGAAGGGAGATGGCAGGTGTTCCTGGGGTAGGCAAGGCACGGGGTGCCTGGCAAGGAGCCTCCAATCTCCACAGCAGGGGAGATCCCACAGGTGGGGTTGGTATGGTCTGGCTTGCCTCTGCTTTCACCCAAGAGAAGGTCCGGCCACCAAGAGATCCAGGGGGGATAGTGAGGAATACCTTCTCCTATGGGAGGGCTGCCAACCCCAATCGGGTGAGCGGTTGGACCTCTGTGAGCCAGGATACTTTCCACATTGCTAACTTTGCAGCTAATTCCACACCCTGGCACTGCCTGGAAGTCCGTGCTGTATCCCAGGGTCTCCGTCCCGAGTTCCTGTGGAAGCAAAAGAGCGAGAGAAAGAGAGGGTGAGGGCAGTGGGAGGAGCCAAGAAAGGAAGGGGGAAGTGAGGGCATGAGCTGGGCAAGCCTTCCACCACCAGGGTCAGTGTTGGTCGTCAACCTGAACCAGGCTAAACAGCTAAATCCTCCCCAAGTGGACACCTCATGACCAGGCAGGCTGCAGATCCAAGAGGAGAGTCGGGTCACCTCAGACCACTCAGACATGGCCACGTCGGGAGTGATAACATTAGAACTAGGGCTAGGTAAGTGGTGAACAGCAGAGCTACTTTGAAGCTGCCAGACAGATCCTTCACCGTGTGTGATACCCAGGAAGGGATCAGGAGGGGTGGGAGGCGAGCTTTAAGCCTTCCTCCTGACCCCTGTGAGGGACAAGCCAGGATGGAGTTTCTCAAACATCCCCTCGCCAGTGTTTCCTGAGGTACGACAATAAGTTTTCATTCAGGCCATTTAGACACTGTCGGTATAGTCCCCCCATCCACTCTACCGCCCCCATGTTCAATTTAAAACAAGACCTGTTCTAGGACAAAGGGGGTACAGTGATTCTCTAACCCCCAACCCCAAATCAGGGCTTTTCAGCTCATCTGTGCTATCTCCTCCCAGGTAATCCCAGTGAATGCCGTGTTCCCTCACCCTAGCCATATAAAGAAGCTGTTCACGTACCCGTCTCCCCCACCTCAGACTTGGGTTCTCAGAAGGCAGTGGGAGCACATCTCACTCATTTTGCCCAGCCTGGTGTTATCCATTCGTCTGACTAATCACTCTAATAATGCCACTGCAAGCCCCGCCTACAGCAAGCTAAACAGGCAAATAGGTAAGAAGCCAGGGCCAACGAGAGGGAGGCCCGTGTGACGCCAAGGCCAAGGTCGGCATACCTCTTTGCAGTATTTAGTGACGGCCACGCCTAAGGGGTGCTCGCTGCTGGCCTCTGCGGTGCCCACCACAGCCAGAACCTTCCTGAGGGATAGGGTAGCCATGTCCACAAGCAGCAGGAACCGCATGACTCTGGGGACCCCGTGGGTAATGGTGCCCGTTTTGTCAAACATAACGGTCTTTATCTGCAAGAACAACTTGGCGTCAGGTCTTAACATGGAGGCGGCCCTCGATGTCCCTGTGTCTGAAGGCAGAGCAAGGCATGGAACTGTTTCTAACTTCCTAACCCTCAGCCTGACTCTTTGCAGGCAACAATTGCTACTACCAAGAAGCCATTACCCATCTGCCAGGCGATGGCTTCACTGTCTTATCTTTGACCAAGCAGAGGGCAGCAGGTTTCTCTGTTCAGACCACGGTCCATAAGCAGCAGATTCACTGCTTGGATTCCCAAGCTCAGTGCTGGCCTCTGCCCTCAACACCGCTAACGATGCTCTCCCTGCAAAGCTTCCTGCCTCCTATACTCCAGCCTTGCTGTGCAGCTGGTCTGACATTGCCAGCTTGGAACTGAGTGGCTCAAAGGAGCACCCTACTCCATCGTGTGATCTTCCTAAGCTCTTAGAACTGGCCCCTCCCTCAACTCTCTGTCTCTGATTTTCCTCTAGTCGCTCATTAGTTTACTCAAACGAGGGACTTTCCAGGGACTTTCAGGCTGAATGCCAGGGTCACACTGGTGAAGAAAAGTGCTGTGGACACCGTGAAGCTCCTGATCAGCAGATGCATGGTCACCACACATCCTCTTCCCCACCTACCATTTCCCTGCAGCAATACCTCCACTACACCTTATCTGGCCAGCTCTTGCTCAGGTTCCCAGGCCGCCAGCACCACCAAAGGCCCGGTTCAGTGTTCTCATGGAGCTGTACTCTAATACCCAGTATTCGGGGTACCTGTCCTTCCCACTATGCTCTGCACCTTCCCTTGGGAGCCAGGGGCAGGGCCTAGTGTCAGAACCTGGTGCAGGGCTCACCTGCATACGTGTGCAGCAAATGGTGAAGAAACGAATACAGTATAGACTGGTGTGCATCACTACGCTGCTAACCCCAAGCTCGTGAGATGTCAACTTGGTTAACGGCTGCAGGCCTCTGGGCGGGTTACCTAACCTTCTGCTGTAGTCCCTACATCTATACACGGGAATGAACCACATCTCCCACACGAGGTGGAGTCAATGAATATCCACGAAGCAGTGAATTGCACACCCGTTAGCTGCTGCTGCTTTTGCTGATACTCCCAGGCCGCCCTGGCTTCCTGCCTCCGTCATCCACACCTGCTCTCAGGCTTCCCCCGTAAACACTGAAGAGAGACCGTTTTGTTCCCACGGAGAACGGCCAGGACCTGACAGGGGCTCACCTTGTGTGCCATCTCCAGAGGCTTCCCCCCCTTGATTAGGACGCCGTTCTGGGCAGCCACCCCAGTGCCCACCATAACTGCTGTGGGCGTGGCCAGCCCGAGGGAGCAGGGGCAGGCGATGCACAGGACGGTGATGGATGTCTGGAAGGCAAAGCGGATGATCACCTCTGTCTGTGAGATATGCTTGCTAGGGCTCTGCGGAGAGAAACATCAGATGGAGAGTTCAGGGGGGAACCTCACCCCAGTGGGGCAGTGGGAACTGAGGACGCAGTGAACCGAGGTTAGGGGACGTGACTGGGTGCTGTGCAGCCTCAGTATTAGACAGGTCACTTCCCTGTGTTGTTGTAAATAAATAAGAAAATAAAAATAAAAACAAAAGTAAAAGTAAAAACAAAACCGGGAATGTTTTCCCTCAGGGTGTTTTACCCTGCTAAGGTTCCACACCTCACTGCCCCAGATATCTGCTGGATATCTTGGCAGAAACACAACCCAGCCACACACTTTCTTATACTGAGACTCTTACACAAAAGAGCATACAACTGGTGTTTTTACCCTGCTAGGGTTCCACACCTCACTGCCCCAGATATCTGCTGGATATCTTGGGCAGAAACACAGCCCAGCCACACACTTTCTTATACTGAGACTCCTACACAAAAGAACACACCACACAATAATCTTTGGTCCAATTGGTAGGATATAATTGCTCAGTTAAACACACAAAGCCCGGTACCATCTATCCCTTGCACCTTTTATTTGCCAGGTCTCCAGCTTCTCCTTCTCCCACATCGACTCCTTGCTTCTCCTCTCTCTCTCTCTTTTCTTTACTCACTCTCCCAAATATATCAACTCTTTTATGCTTTAGTTTCTCCTTCTCTTACAAGGACTCCTAGCTTCTCCTCTCTCTCCATCTCCTGTCTCTTCTAACCCTTCTCAGTTCCCCATCGTTTCTCAACCTATTTTCTTTACTCACTCTCCCAAATATATCAACTCTTTTATGCTTTAGTTTCTCTTTCTCTTACGAGGACTCCTAGCTTCTCCTCTCTCTCCATCTCCTGTCTCTTCTAACCCTTCTCAGTTCCCCATCTTGTCTCTAAACCGTTCCCTTCTTTCTCCTAGCTTCCTTCTCTTCCGCTCACTCTTTTAAACTGTTCCATCCTCCCCCCCACCTGCTCAGGTTCCACTGGCTCAACTGTCAACAACTGTCCTCTCTCAACCTAACCTCTGAATCTAATCCCCCTCCTGCTCCTGACTCCTTCCTCTGCCCAAATCTAGTGCTCTTGCCTTCATTCCACAAATTCAGAGAAAACTCCAAGGCAAACCACAACATCCCTGCCCACTTCCTACTTCCCTAACCTCTTCCCACGGCTTCCCTCAAAGAGGCAACGTGGAACAGGAACAGAGTCACGTCAGACCCTGATCGGGTACAAACTAGAACCACAATGGCCACACCCCAGCTCTCCTGCTGACTTCATCCGTCATTGCCTCAGTCTCCCCGGGTGCATGAGCATGACCAAGGTATTTCCCAAAGTGCTTTGTGCTTACAAACGGAGCAACGGGTGCACAAACACAGATGGCCACACAGAACAGCAGTGGCACGGCATCATGTTGGATTGTCATTACATTTGGCTTTGTTATCACTGAAGCCTAACTAGCTCGTGGCAGGATCTGCGTTCAGATGACACAGGGATGGCTACTGCTGCTTTCTGTTTTGTAACAGCACCACCTGGATACAGCCAAAGCTCGGTGAAGCTGTAGGCTTCACCTACAATGGAGTCTGAGGGGTCAGCAGGAGGATGCTGTACCTACAGCCTACATCCACTGACATGGACAGTCTACATGCAGTGACACAGAAAGGGATCCGTGACACGCTGGGACTTAAAGGGCAGCGTAAGGAAATCCTGGCTGTAAGCGTATCCCAGCTATCAAATTCTCTGCCTCACATACTAGCCACGGAGAGCTGCAGAGAGCTCCCTTGTGGTTCCCGAGTAGTTTTCATTACTGGAACAAACACAGTGGAGGTCTGCTACAGGGAAATTACTACTCGCTGTTTGGGGTGGTCGTTCATCTTGCCGGGTTTTCGTCCTGCAGGGGTGGATGCACTAAAAACCGCTACACTCCCTGATCACAATGAAGAGTGATCAACTCACAACTCACAACGCACAACTTCTTTACATCCTCGATCCTTTCCTTTTGAAAGGCCCGGCTCTCAAATAAGGCACACTGCAAAACCATTTGACTTTCTTTAAAGCGCTGTATTGGAGTAAGAGGGTATACTATTCAACAAATACACGATTCTAAGAGATTGGAGTGGGTCGTTTTGTTTTGTTTTCACAGTCATTTTATTAAAATGGTACTTGGCACATTAGGGGCTCTGGTGGACTTCTGGAAATTAACAGGAGCCCTCCCTACAAGTGACAATCTTGCCGCGGTGATGACGGTTCCTGGAAGGAACACGAAGCACCTCCATTGCCAGCTCACACTGGTTTTGCAAATAGAAGCAGGAGGATCAGAGTAAGAGGGCAAAGCGGGGAACGGCAGAGCCCTGCATACTCCCAACCTCTCCAAAACCAGAACCTTGACCGTCAGGCTGGGCTTGGCTGCCGGCTGCCCTAGGGATGGTGCACACAGCTCGCTCTTTACAGCGCCATTCTTTAGTACTTCTTGGATGCCACAAAGTACTTAACTCAGACTTTTCCAACTTAAAAATACAAAGACTGAGGGAGAAAGTGACATCCCAGTAATCGGCACGCACCGCGTCTGACAGACCGTCGTCTGCTGGCAGAAACTATTTTCACAGACGAGACAGCCTCCATCTCTGGTTCTTGACACCATGACTGTAAGCTAACACAGGCACTGGTGTGAGGTAAGATGAAAACCACTCCACTCACTGGGACGTTGATGGCACAGACGGCTCGTTTGCTGTTTGGTCCTGGCACTGCTTAATTTTCGGGGCCCTGACCTGGCCTCCAAGCGTCAGACCCATGCAGCACCCCATGCATGAAAAACACAATGTCTTCAAACACTGCTCAGTGTCCTTGAGAATTCATTCTTATTCCTTAAGCTGATAAATTTCTGAGGATATACCGTATTTTCCACTGATTTTTTTTGAAATCTGATAAAAAACAGTGTTTCCTAAGATAGTGTTCTTTATATATTTCTTAAAATTAAAAATGTGTATCCCCTTACTCTGCTGTTGAACGAATGTTTAATTATCAAAAAGTACAACGATGCGTAGCCTCTCAGCCATACTGGGAAGCACTGTTGCTTGACAAGGCAGGATATTAAATCTGCGATTCCTGGAGTTAAGTGGCAAAAATACATTTGCCCCTAAGACCTAGTATAGTGCTGCACCATCGAAAGGATGTTGGCCCGGAAACCGGGAAAGGGAACAACAATCGAAATGTAAATAAGAAATACCCAAGTCAATAAAGATGAAAAAAAAAAAGTGTGGTCTCTTTTCTATAACACATGTCTTAAACTCAGTAATGGCCGACAAACTGCATACTGTAAATCCTTGAAGCATTCCAACTGGGGGAATCAAAGGACGGCATGAAAATTATCTCTGAGGAGAAAGCAAAGGGGACTTGTATGTGTGGATATCCATTACCATGATGAAACCCAGGGCCTCGCACATACTACGTGAGTAGTCTACAACAGAGCTACAGTCCTGACCTTGAGCTACAGTCCTGACCTTGAGCTGCAGTCCTGACCTTGAGCTACAGTCCTGACCTTGAGCTACAGTCCTGACCTTGAGCTACAGTCCTGACCTTGAGCTACAGTCCTGACCTTGAGCTACAGTCCTGACCTTGAGCTACAGTCCTGACCTTGAGCTACAGTCCTGACCTTGAGCTACAGTCCTGACCTTGAGCTATAGTCCTGACCTTCATTGAACAACCTCGATAAAGACCTCCAGAAGTTGACTGCTTATCCTACCTTGACTGGAATTTTACTGATAATAAAAGAAAACAAGTAAAATAATGTGGTGGTTTGAATATGTTTGGCCTAGGGAATGGCACCACTAGGAGGTGCGGCCTTGTTGGAGTGGGTGTGACCTTGTTGGAGTAGGTGAGTCATTGTGGGTGTGGGCTTTAAGACCCTCATCCTAGCTGCCTGGAAGCCAGTCTTCTCCTAGCAGCCTTCAGATGAAGATGTAGAACTCTCAGCTCCTCCTGCACCATGCCTGCCTGGATGCTGCCATGCTCCCACCTTGATGATAAATGGACTGAACCTCTGAACCTGTAAGCCAGCCCTAATTAAATGTTGCCTTGGTCATGGAACTCAGCTCTCTGAGTTCAAGATCAATCTACAGAGCAAGTTTGCAGAGCAGGCTCCAGGACAGCCAAGCGTAGGCAGTAAGGGAACTCTGAAACAAAAATCCAGTAATAGAATAAGAGGGATCATGTTCCATACTCTTCACAGCAGTTAAACCCTAACTAAGACAGAGGTTGGTACCAGGGACTGGTAAGATACCTGTGATAGACCTGACCATGCTTTTGTTTGGAAGAATGTGGATTTGGAGACTTTGGGTTTGGAAAGCAGTGAAATGCTTTAAGAGGGGCTTAATCCTAGTAGGAATATGGAAGACTTTGTTGCTGAGAGTGATTTGAACTGTGGAAGCCTGGTTCTAGAGGTTTCAAAGGAAAAGAATTTTATATGTGGCTGAGAGACCATGATATTTTGGTGAAGAAGGTGGCTATTTGCCCTTGGTCTGAAAGCCTACCTGAGGCTAAGTTAAAGAGATTTATATTAACTGTACTGACAAAGTAAGTCCCAATAAGGCCCAGCAGAGACTCTGTTCTCTGGTTAAGTCTCATGAAGAGCATCTTGAACAAGCTTAGCAAGCTTTGAAAAGAAAAATGTAAAATTATGGTCCAAGTAATAATAAAAGGGCACCGGGAAGTGCAATGGAACTGAATCCTGTGTTCAGACAGGTAAAGAGATCAAGGGAGTGGTGATCTCGGGGCAAAATCCCACCCAGCTAAGCTATTATTTGTATTTGAAGAAGAAATTGTTTGGACTTTTGATCCCGAATGAACTACAATCAAGAAATGGAGGGCACAGTTGTGATCCAGTTGCTGAGGCTGGAAGACGCGGGCTTTTGATCCAGATCTTGAGGAACAGTGGCCATGGAAAGCTTAGGCTTGGGCATGGTGGTACACACCTCTAATTCCAGGAGACAGAGGCATGCAGACCTCTGAGTTCAAGGTCAGTCTACAGAGCAAGTTTGCAGAGCACGTTCCAGGACAGCCAAGCTTAGGAAGTAAAGGAGTTTGAAGACAGAAAGCTGGTGATAGAATAAGAGGGGCCATGCTCCAGCCCCAGCCAACAGAGAACTCTGCAGCTTTGGCCATGTGGTTCTGGATTTAAAGCCCAGAATAGTAGGGACTACTGGGACAATCGATGCTGGACAATTGATGTTGGTTAGCTGAAGCTAAGAAATTAGCAGTGGTTAATGAATAGCCTAGTAAGAGCACGAGTGGAAGGGGAAGCCCTGGGTCCTGCTAAGACTGAACCCCTAGTGAACTAGACTGGTGGGGAGAGGGCAGCAATGGGGGGAGGGATGGGAGGGGAACACCCATAAGGAAGGGGAGGGGGGAGGGGGATGTTTGCCCGGAAACCGGGAAAGGGAATAACATTCGAAATGTATATAAGAAATACTCAAGTTAATAATAATAAAAAAAAAATTTGAAAAGCATTAGTAGCTTGTGGGCTGTTCAAGCTAAGGGCTAGATTTAGTGTTTTCAGGTTATGGTTTGCTGACCTGTAGAATAAGGAATGAAGGTTCCTTACTACAGCATAACAGCCTCCAGACTCTGGCCTGCTGATGCTTTTCTTTTTTTTTTTTTTTTTTTTATCATTTTTTTAGCTGGAGCTGGGGACCGAAAGGGCCTTGCGCTTCCTAGGCAAGTGCTCTTTTGAGCATAAACCAAAAACCATTTTTTATTCCTGCTGATGCTTTTCAAGAAAAAAAAAAAAAAATAAAAAAAAAAAAAAAAAAAATAAAAAAATAAAATAAAATAAAATAAAATTTTTGTTTAGGTTGTTTGAATTTCATGAAGAATCATAAAATGAATGTTGGCTTGGGATTAAGAAAGGATTTCTAAGAACTCCAGGCATAGCCCTAAGCAGATACCTACTGTTCTGTACAACACATTTATGTATAGTGGTATTCGCAGCATTGACAGTTATAGGGATACCAATCCCTGCTGATCAGTGCTAAAGAGGCTCTTCGTGCTGCAGTATCGAAGATCCAAGCTCTGATTCATTCTTTCTTTCTTTCTTTCTTTCTTTTTTTCTTTCTTTCATTCATTCATTTTGGGTTTTGGAGGCAAAGTTTCTCTGTGTAGCCCAAGCTGTCCTGGAACTTGCTCTGTAAACCAGGCTGGCCTCAAACTCAGAGATCCATCTGCCTCTGCCTCCCGAATGCTGGGATTAAAGGCGTGTGCCACCACTGCCTGCCTCAAGCTTTAATTCTTTATGTAAAAATAAACCGATGTGTCCATCTCGTTAGTATCATTAGAATGTAAGTTTGCTTTTGTGTGTAACAACTGGTAAATTACATCTCAATACCAAAGAATTGTTTCAAAATAAGTGCATGACTTATTATCAACATATGCTTAATTTATATGCCCATTTTATAAACCTGTGTTCCCAGGGCCATATAAAAATTACCTTTGGGGAAAAACAAAAAAAAAAAAAAAAAACAAAAAAAAAAGAAATTAGCAGTGGTTAAGAAGAAACCAGCATCACTGGGGTGAAACCTTCTAGGAAGTGTTATCTGAGAGCACAAAGAAGCTGTGTTCCGGAGATAGCAAAGGTTGTAACTTGTGCAGCAGCTGGACTTGGTAATGTGTAAGAATCACCCAGGTGAAAGTATAAAGGGGTCATGGAGAGCAGCTGTGGCTTGGCACTGTGAGAGGCCAGGGAGGGTCACTGGTGAAGGTGCAGCCCCAGTTGCAGTTCACAGCCCAGGACTGAAGGTGTCATGCAAAGGAGTTGAGGTTTGGCACCACGGAGAGAGCCTGTGAAAGGCTATTGGTGAAGCCTAGTTGCAGCAGAAGACCACAGTGTATTGCAGATGCCATTCCCATGCTATGATCACCAAGAACAGCAGCAGTGGAGTGAAGTGGAGTGGATCAACCAGAGCCTAGAGTGCTACAGAGGGCAGAGCGGGAGAAGTGACCCAAGCCCTTTGGAGGAGCCCAGATCATGTGTGGATCCCAGACATTGGAACGAGAAGCTGTAATGTTAAAGTTGACTTGAAGACCCCAAGATGTTCAAGACACCAGAGCCATGGGCTATCTGCTGAGGAAAGCTGCTAATAGGAAGCAGAACCAGCCCATGAGAAAGAAGTCTGTTGCAGTCAACAAAGATGAGAAAGGAGTAGAGATCTGAAGACTGCATTGACATCAGACACGGAAATGCCGAGTTTGCCCAGCTGTTCTCCTGTCTTGCTTTAGGGATTTCACTTAAGTCATTAAATGAATCTTTGAACTTTGGACTTTTAACATTGTTGAGATTGCTATAGACGATGGGGATGTTGGACGTTGGACTAAATGTACTTTTCTTATTATGCTATGTTTAGGTATGGTTCCCATAGACTCATATGTTTGATCAAGCCTATGGGGCTAGGGAGAGGGATGTGATAGTTAGAATATACTTGGTCTAGTAGCCCTGTTTAGAGGTATGGCCTTGTTGGAGGAAATGTGTCACTGAGGGCATGGGCTTTAAGACTCTATCTTAGCTTATTAGAAGTGAGACTTCTAGCGGCCTTCAGATGAAGACATAGAACTCTCAGCTCCTCCTGCACCATGTCTGCCTGGATGCTGCCATGCTACCACCTTGAGGATAATGGACTGAACCTCTGAACCTGTACGCCGCCCCCAATTAAATGTTTTACGTATAAGAGTTGTCTTGGTCATGGTATCTCTTCACAGCAGTAAAACCCTAACTAAGACCAGTAATAAGAGGTAATTAAGCCCCCCGTGAATCTAAAACACAAAAGAACAGGATTAATAGCAATGAGTTACTTCAAGCATGACAGCCACCCTGTTCAAGGCCTTCAACTTACAGGAAAGTACTTCTGAACAATACCAAAATCGACAAAGCCGATGATGATCCACACCACCAATGTTAAGGTTGAAATGATGATGATAAATGGGACGAAATATCCACTGAACCGGTCAGCCAGCTGCTGAATGGGAGCCTATGGAGATAAAGCATTAAGATCACAGGAAGGTACAACCTACTAAGACAGACACATGTAAGGTTTGAGTCCAAGCTCCCTCTGCTCCCTCCACTGCTATCTTTAGAAATCAATCTCAACTTGATCCTTGACGGGTGGAACTATGAACCTTTGAGGTCATTCCTCACATTTGTTTTGTTTCGAGACAGGGAATAATGCAGCCCAGGTAGTCTGGAGCAGACTGCGGCCATGGGTGAGCTTGAAGTCCTGACATTGTAACTCCAGCCTCTCGACTAGCTAGGGATATGAGTATGCTTTGGCTCCACCCCTCCCTTTCATTCTGCACTGAAGATCTGATCCAGGGCCTGTGGTATGCTAGGCTGGTGGTCTACTCACTGAGCTAAATCCCTTTGAGATCATTTCTCAAAGGAGGGGTTTCATTATGTGTTTTAAGGTTCATCATCACCTTTGACATCTGGGCCTCTTCCACCAACTTGACAATCTGAGCCAAAGTAGTGTCATTGCCCACATGGGTAGCTTTAATGAGCACAGAGCCATGAGCATTTATAGAGCCAGCAATCACTATGCTCCCGGGTTTCTTAGTGACAGGCATGGCCTCTCCTAGGAGAGAGACAGACGTCAATCATTCACTCAGCCCACTCAACATCACATGAACCAATGACCACCATGACCCCCACCAAAGGGAGCATAAAACAAGCCACCTAACCTGTGATGAGGGACTCATCTGCCATGGTGTTCCCTTCTAGGACTTTCCCGTCCACTGGGAACTTGCCCCCAGGGACAACCTTGATGATGTCACCTCGCTGCACCAGCTCCATGGGCACTTGCTCCTCTCTGCAACAGAAGACACTCGGATAACATCCTCCTCGTCTATAATTAGAGTGGGTTCTAGACTGACTATTGGACCTTTTTTAGCAAGCCCTATGCACCTAAGAGCTCTAGATTAGCAGACACAACCAATCTTGCATCAAAAATATTCAGGGATGGGTTGAGGATATAACTTGATGGTACAGCACTTGCTTAGCATGTAGGAGGCCCTGAGTCCCATCCCCAGCAACACACACAAACACACACACACACACACACACACACACACACACACACACACACACACACACACAGGGCAGGGGTGCAGGGGTCACCAGTCTATATCCACAATCCATATATTTTTGCATCACTGCTCTCTAAATTCTCTAAACAATACAAGATAAACCCATTTGCATGCCCTTTGCATTGCAAATGTATCACAATTATTTTAATGATGGTTTAAAGTATGTGGGAGGATATGAATTCTATGCAAATATCATTTCGTTTCATATGAGGCACTTGGTATCCAAGGGTCCTAGAGCCAAACGCCATGGGTATTGGGGGACAATTATACTTGCCTCACCCTGAGCAAGGGCTGGGGCTAAATTCAAGAGGGGCGTGCACAGTTCATATCAGAGTCCCGCTGCTATGCAAGGGCTACAGACTTTATCGTAAGAAAGCAGGCAGCTGCTGAAGGATCCCACTACACAGCACTACAGACAGTACAATGTAGACCTTTAGAAAGGTCACTGGTTCAACTGCGTTTAGCAGCTGATGCAGGCTTCAGGGTGACACTTGTCACTACACAGGTGATACAAAAGGATCCCAAGCTCTACCGATCGACACAACGTACCTGAGGATTAAGTTGTCCTCACCCAGGGTCACAACTGTGGCTTCTGTGGCTTGGAGTGACATGAGTTTTGCGAGGGCTTCTGAAGTTTTGCTCTAGGAAATAACCAGGATGAGAGCTGACGGTCCAAACCCAGGCTGACACTCACGAGTACAGCGCTGAGGGTGGCTGGTGTAAAAACCACAACCGTGCCACTAAGGCAGCCATGCATGCCAGCGCCACAGAGCCCAGCCCAGCGCTGCTGACGACACAGAGCTTGAATTCCACTGTGGATGAACACAATCCCAGTCTGCCCAGGGGCCATTTCCTTTCACCTTCAATATAATGTCCTTCCCCCTCACTACAGGCTCCACAGCAGAGTGCGAAACATCACCCGCTCTGAAGTGTGGATTTCTACACTAACTAACAGTGATCCATTAGGTGCTAAGAGACCATTCGAGCTCTGCCTCGAGTTCAGAGTTTGTTCCACCACACAATTACCCGGACAAAGGTTTTACTAATTAGCCAGATTAACCGGGATTTCAGAAAGAGCAACCAGCTGGGAGATTAGTGACTTCAGGCCCCTAATTACACAGGGGTTCAGATTCCTCTTGGCCATTCGCTATAGTGTGTGTAATTAGTAGTTCTCAGCACACATTGCCCTTGGGCTGAGACTCAGATTACTGAAAGAACCAATCTTTCCTTAACTGGAAGCTGTAGCTACCTTTGCCACGTGCTCCAGCCACCGTCCCAGGGCGATGAAGACGAAGAGCATGGGGGGAGTGTCAAAGAAGGTCACTGGGCTCTTCTCTGCCTTCTCAGCTATGGCAACCACCAGGATGACCAGGGAGTAGGCATAGGCAATGGTTGTGGCGAGTACGATGAGCACATCCATGTTGGCTGACTTGTGTCTCAGCGATTTGTAGGCTTGGACATAGAAGTACCACCCACCCAGGAACTGAAAGACAGGGAGGGCGAGGGTTGGCTGAGGAGGGGGGAGATCCAGCCTCAGGACGATGAGTATTCTAGGTTCTTGTACGTAGCTGATGCTACTCTATTCTATATGATTATTTGATATTGATGGGCACACACGTTGCCTCAGCCTCCAATGAAACACACTTCCCCATTCAGAGTACTACTGCCCTCAGAAATGGATGACCAAGAGTACAGGGTGTTTGGAAGGCAGGCATACCACGGAAATGTCCGTAATTAGAGAATGGTAACGGCAATATTCACTTACATCGTAAACGGTCTCTAAAGGTAAGCCAGTGATGCGAAATACGGTCGCAACTCAAATAAGAGGGGCAGCATCCATTAGTGTTCTCACGTGGCCCCCACCTCCATTAACAGACATCTGTGTCTGTATAAGACGAACACGCATTCACACACAAGCATACACACACATGCAAACGCATGTACACATATATACATAGAGACAGAGATGGTGACAGAAAGAGAGACAGAGATAGAGACGATATGGGAGGGTGGGGAGAGAGAGAGAGAGAGAGAGAGAGAGAGAGAGAGAGAGAGAGAGAGAGAGAGAGAGAAACTCCTGAAGATGTGGCAGTAGTACTAGGAACAGGACTGGACCAGAGGCAGTGTAATCATTCGGAGTTCATTTCCCTTTGCTTCAGTATTAGTGAAATTGCTCACAATAAGGACAAAGCCCATTTTCAGTTAAAAAGGAAATATAGGGAAAATAATCCAGCCTACAAACGGTTACCCCCTAAATGTCCTAGTTTCACATGTCAGAAAGTGCACACGCAGACATTCTCACGCATGTATCTCCATGCATGCACAGAGGTTCTACACAGCCTCCTTGCTTTAGAGAACTTCATCCACAGACAGAGACCATGGCTTTGCCTTTAAGGATACACAGTCAGCAGAAGCGTGAGCTCCAGGGACAACAGGGAAAACTAAAATAATAGTAAACCAATCAGGAATCGAGGACTCGAGGTCTTACTGAGCAATGGCACACTTGCCTAGCATGTATGGCATGTATGAGGTCCTGAGTACAGTCATTTGTAAGACACACGCGCACGTGCACACACACACACACATACACACACACACATGTGCACACACACGCACATGCACACACACGCACATGCACACACACACACACACACACACACACACACACACACACACACGGGACAGATAGGCTCACCGAGCTGACAAGGAGAGGGTGGCTGTTCTGACAAGTTTTAATCACTCGCAATGACCTGTGACTGTGAAACCCGGCCTTTCTTATTAGTTCCCACATTGGCAGCCCCCCTCTACCCTGCCCTCCCCTCTGGTCATAAGACAGAAATAACAGCAGCAGCAGCTCCCCAGAGGTCGTGAGGCTGCAAAGTTGCCATGACTGGAGCCAGGCTAAAGGGCTGCTGACACAGCCAAAGAACAGAGATCCATTAGCCATGCCTGGGCATCAAGGGCAGACAGGTTTAGCCGGCCTCCCAATACATACTTGGACGAAGGTACACAGGATGAAGAAGATGAGGTTTAGAACGGACAGTCCTGGAATGATGTTGTGGTCCAGGACCATGGTCTCGTGGGGCTTACTGCTGGGGATTAGCATGTAGATCATCAAGCCCATGACAGGGATGCCAAACACCAGGCTGCACAGGAAAGATTTCTTCCACCTGGAAGGCAAAGCCGGCCACACAGACATCAGAACCTCCTGGCACTGGGATCAGATTAGATTTAAGATGGATTGAAACAACAGCGAAGTCGCCTGACACTAGCAGTGACCTGAAGGGCCAGGCATTGCTGGAAGGCTGCTTGGGCTCAGTTCTGCCTTTGCATAGTAAGCTGGTGGCCACCAATTTGCAGGAACAACAAATGAGGCCCCAAAGATGAGAGCTACCCCCAAAGAGGTTCCCACTCTTAGTCTACAGCTGCCTAGAGTGCTCTTTGTAATCTTATGTAGATTCCCCTCAATGTAAAAAAATGGGTGGAAATAGCATTTTATTCATAAAGCTTATTTACACATTTTAAACAACTATTTGGAATAGGAGTGTAAGATTAGTGAGTCTGTCAATAAACACAAAAGCCAGAGGCCAAGGGCCACAGACTGTGACTGCATGTGAGCTACATACAACACGCGTGATATTCCAAACAGGCAGTGTGAACCCTCAAGGAAGGTACTTGTAAGCTGTGTATCCTAATGTAGATCCTGCAGCCCGGAGCACTCAGGCTGCTGCCTGGGGCCATCCAAGAGACAGACCCACTAGTTTCCTAAACCCTTGACTGTCAGTTTGCCCTGCACCCCGGGGAGTCAACTGGACCAAGCAGAGGGCGCCGTCAAAGCCCCAGAAGGATCCATCACTCCCTGTTGACACGGTGAGCTTAGCACACTTCTCTGAGTTTCAAATCCTGGGTCTCCTTCTTCCCAGACTGTCCAGAAGTTGCTTAAGCTACCAATGTCACAGTTGGCTCACCCTTTCCTAACAGGGCAAGGAGCTGCTCTAAGGTACTGCCCTGTATCCAACAGCAGCCTTCAAGTGTGCCGAAATGATCTGAGATGATCAATGAATTAACCTTGATCTGCATCCTCGGCCGCCCCACCCCCACCCCCATTCTGCCCTGGAGATTTCAGGGACCTTGTGCGTGCTAAGCACAGGCCCTGTCACCTGAGCTACGCGTCATTCCCTGAGCCGGCCATTTTCTTTCCAGGTGGCTCAGAAGACTGTCTTCAGACGGTACTTCTACAACGTGTGCAAACAAAGCCTGAATAGACCGTAAAATAAAAGGCCAGCTTTTAAATTAAAATGAGTGAAGCTTAAGAGTAGTATTAAATATTTAAAACAGCCACCAACTACGGGTGTCTGAATTTTAGCTAAAGCAGTTAAACTTAGTGAAATTTAAAAGAAAAGAGAAGAAAAAAAGCCCTTGGTTCTGCGCTCATTGGGATGCACACGCACCTGGTGCCTCTCAAGTACACTACCAAGCTGGGCAGTGCAGACGCAGACGCTGCCAATATCCAGAAACGTCTACAGACAGCATGGTTCCCGCTGCTGACGTCACAAGGGCAAAAAAGGCAAGGAACCAAGGCTGAAGGCAACACAGGAAGCTGGGGTGTCAGGGCCACGCGGCTGAGCCTGCTGGCATCAGCATGGGCCACAAAGTCAGTGGGGAGGGGACAGAGCCTTAGCCGGGGCAAGCGTTCACCTTCTGTTTTCTACCTACTGTTTTATTTCCGTCTTGTGGTCCAAGTGATGAGCGTTGGGGTTTCTGTGGGCCAGGGAAGCATGAAAGCCGATTTCCTTGTGATGAAAAGAGGGGTGGGGAGTGAGGGGGGAGGTTCCGGTTAAAATGTGCACTCGTAGAAAGCATTTCCAGCACTGGAAATTGAAATATCAAAGTTCCTCTGGTGACCTAAGGTTTTCCTCTCGGGTAATCTATGTTGAAAATGGTTTCCAAAGCCCGTTCAGGGGTTGAGTACTCTGTGTGCTGACAGAGTGACTGTGCCACCCTGCACACACGGCACTGAATGGAAATCCCTCTCCCTACTCAAAGTAAAGGCAGCTGGCATCGTCACACTCACTCCGGTGGGTCTCAAAGCTGACCAGGGTTGACCTCAAGAGTCTTGAGTTAAAGAATTCTGGATCCCTTGTGGTCTGGTACTTCACCCACACATGAGGAAAAGGAAGGTTAGAGAGAGAAAGTGTGTTAAAGAACTGGATGCAGAGAATGGGTCTCTAGGCTTCTGCCAAGCAACTTCCTGCTGTGTTCAGGGAGGGCCTCACTACGGGAAGAGTGGCTTTTTTGTGTCCTGACAAACTCTACCTCAACCCTGTGCTTTCCTCAAGCTCTGCCACCACCGCCTCCGTCTGAGCATCACGGCTCTGCTGCTCCTGTGTGTTCGCACAAGGAGAGCTGCCAGAGAATGTCCTGTCAGCACAATCAAGACAGCCCAGGATGCTGTGCTCAGTGTGGTCATGGTAGAAGGCATTAAAGGCAACAGAAGACAAATATTCTCATAACTGATTCCGGCCTGGCTGTATCAGGAAAAGAGGCCCCAGAGTCACCCAAGCCTGGTAACCAGGCAGTATTCTAATTTTCCTCCATTTTGGACAGAGGTCCAGGAGGCTACACCCAATCGCTGAGCAGAGCGGAAGGAGCTAAGATATTAGAAGTCAAAGTGCACACGAGCCATGATTGAAGACCCCCACCGAGAGCTCTCCTTCCTGTTCGCAGCATCATGGTGACTCCTCAGCCCCGTGGGTGACATGTGGACACCGTTCTCTAAGGTTTAGGGTAGAGTAGGATGGGATCTGAGCTGGGAGGGCCGTCTTGCCTCTGGTGAGCTGGGGGTATCAGTGAGCAAGGACTTAACTGCCCTGAGGCGCCATCCTCATTGGATGAGGCAGCGGTGAAGCTAGCCAGCCTGCCTGTAGCACGTCATTTCCCTATCAGAAAGCTCTGCAGGGCCGCACGGCAGACACCTCTCTACATAGGCATGCCCAGGAAGGGAGAATTTAGAATGAGACTGTATCAATGGCATGCAGCCTGATACAATGTTTCACTGCATGAGCAGTTTTGATGAGTTTAATTAACCCTTACCACTGGCTACTGCACACTGATCTCACTTAGTTTGGACTGTCTTAACCCTTTCCAACCACCGTGGATGCTCACTCTCTTAAGGTCGGCTACAGGGAGGACATTAAAACGGAAGTGAGGAGTCTGTGGACTAACAGAGGGAGCGAGGGGAAGGACAGTCGTGAGCCCTCTGGTTTCCTAAAGCAAGACAACCAAATTCTCCTACAAGCCTAGCAGGGAGGGAAGCGTGGGATTAGTGCCAGCATCCTGAGTCTGCACACGCCCAGCACAGGTAGAAATAATATTTTTAAATGGCGACTGAGCAATTTATCTCTACGCCAAGTATCTTGTCAAGACTGATGATTTTCAGGAAATAGCTAAAACTAAAAATGATAATGTCTTTTTCCTCTCATCTTTTTCTTTTAAAAGAGAGAGAGACAGACAGAGGGAGAGAGAGAGAGAGAGTGTGTGTGTGTACGCACACACACGTGCGTGTGCATGAGCACATATGTGGGAGCATGATGGCTTTTGGGAGTCAGCTCTTGCCTACCATGGGTTCCGGGGATCAAGCTTGAGTTGTCAGGCTTCCACAGAAAGCACCTTCGCCTGCTGAGGCCCTTGCCGGCCCTGCCTCATCGCTTTCTTACCCGCTCACTGAGGCTCTGTTCAGAAGATCTGCTGCTCATTAACCTTCTTCAATTAATTAAGCAACTGACCTTATGACTCTTGGAAAAGCCAATGGCGTTTAGAGGACATTTGAATCCGGCTTAACTACCTTCTTCCATGATTATGTCTTACTGCTTTGTAAAAATGGATACGAAGTTCTCAGGAATTAGCTACCTCGATGACCTTGATGATGTCACGTGGACCAATGATTTCAGGGTCAAACTTCACATGGGCTTTGCTGGTGGCGAGGGCCACAGAGGCGTAAGTGATGCCATTTGTCCTTGTGAGCTTGGATTCTATGTTGTGAACACAGGAAGCGCAGGTCATCCCTGTGATCTGCAAGACAGGAGGACAAGAATCCCAAGACTGAGATGAGCCTTTCCAATGGACCTCAGGAGCTTAAGCGGCGGGTAGCTACTTCCCCATGCACAGATGTCAATCCCAGGGGTTCAGTGGCTTTCCCCCAACTCCAGTGTAGGCAACAGCAACCATTTAGCCAGTGGCTGCAGCCTGGAGTTTGGCTTTTGGCTAAGAACGGGCTTTTGGAGCACTCCACAGTGTTCTCTCACCAGCCACACTGCAGCAGCCCTGCCTATCAAGTATGAGGAAGTGCGCCTTTGCAAAACCCTCAGAACTCTTTAACAGTCTACACTCTCAAGTGTCACTGGGATCTGGTCTGCGCCCGTGCCCTGCTGGCTCCAATGAAGAAAGTGGCAGGGCCGAGTTATCAAGAGAAGAGGGTTTAGGAAATGACTCTGATACAGTGCAGCGTGTGGGCTATGGCTGCTCCTAAAACAACACGGAGGGTGTTGACAAGTGACGGTAAGGTGTACCACAGAGATCCAAAAGGTAGTGTGGAACCATTCCCATCTGCTCCTCCTGCTGGGTGGACCATACACACTTTACAAATGCACGGGCATTTCATTCTGACACCTGAGCTCCTCCTGCTGGGTGGACCATACACACTTTACAAGTGCACGGGTATTTCATTCTGACACCTGAGCGCTCTTTTATCTTTGCGGTGATAATTTTACTACGAGCTCGCGAGACGCTAGGCGCTACCTTGGGCACTATATCGTTCTCGTCAGGCCTAGGGCAGAGGCCTCCGACCTGAAGTGTTGATAGGCTTACTAACTTTTGCATTGTCTCACACCAGTGAGGAGCAGTGAGGTTTTCAGCCCTGAAAACCTGTGTCCAGAGTCTACTCTGAGCCCCTGTGATCTGTACAGGGAGGCAAGCTGTTGGAGACCAGGCTAACAGATGTCCCTGCGGCAACAGCGCAAGACCTTAAACTGGTACCTGTGACGCCCCTGCCAAACCACTGAGTCCCATAACCCTGGAAACAACGTCCCATGCCACTGCTGGACACAGATGAGGCACGTGAGATAGCCTAGACTACAGATGAAGTGCCCGAGTTCTGGGTTGGGTATGAATTAGTGGCAGGGCACACGGCTAGCCTGTGCAAACAAAGAAATTCAAACGTTCACATAGAATGTTCACCTGGTCGCAGTGACACGGGCCTCTAACCCCAACATGTGGGAGGCAAAAACAGGCAAATTTCTTTGACTTTGAGGCCAGCATGGTCTACATAATGAGACTCTGTTTTAAAAAGTAAGCAAAAAAAAAAAAAACAAACAAAACAAAAAAAAAAAAACATAGTAAGACCCTGTTTCGAGGAGGTGCAGGGGTTAGCTTACAGAACGAAAATTACAATATAGTACATTGACAAGTTCTTGCTTTTTCTAATACTCTATTTGCTTGTGCATGTTTATGAATACAGGAAAGCACTTTCCAAGGCCTACATGGGGAGGGGAGAGACAAGTTGTGGGAGTCTGTTCTCTTCTCTCCCTGTGTAGGTTTTGGGGCTCAAACACAGGTGCCGGGCTTGGCGGTAAGCACCCTTCCCACTGAGCCTTTCCCCGGCCATATTTATTGACTTTCTGTATGTGTGTATGCACACATGCACAGTGTACATGTGCACAGAGAAGACATAAGGCGATGTCACCGTTGACTGCTTTCCACATCAAGGCAGGTTTGTCTCTGAATCCAGAGCTTGGCAGCTCGGCTGTCCTGACTAGCCACAGGGACACTTACGATCCACTGTCTTTCTCTCTTGACCCTGGGTATACACAATAGGAAGGCTTCCTCTCACTCTCCGACACAGCCAGGCCTCCCTCACAAGCAGGTCAAACAAAACAGGGCCACTGCTCTAGAGGATCGCCACTGCACTTACAATCAGTTCGATGTCACCTTCAGAGACTGTGTTGTCCTCCATGATTGCTGCTTCGAAGCCCAGGTCCTCGATGAGCTGAGCTATCCTGGGAGACTGGATGACCTCTGGGTCATACTTGACCTCTGCCTTTCCCGACATCAAGGCGACCAATACGGAGAGAATACCTGGAACCATCAGGTCGCAACTGTGACTCTGGGTGTGGCAACTGGGCTGATATTGTTGTCTGTATGATTTAACCAAGAAATCCTCCAGAAGAGTAGCTCTCAAAATTGGCTGGGCAGGAGCATCTCTTGGGGAACCATGAGCGGCTTTGATGGCTCCTAACACAGACCAGGCAGCTCAGGATCTCCAGGGTAAACGTCAAATGTCATTTTTAAAAGATTTTTTTGGGTGATTCTAACTTATAGTCGGGTTAGAGAGCTATTATTCCTGAACAACCCTTCTCAGACATTAACAGGCATAGGAGCCGTCTGAGGACTGTGTTAAATCAGATTCTGACTTAGTGGGTCTGGGATTCCAAATGCCCATCCGGCCCCTGGGGATGCCAAGCCTTTAGAACGTTGTTACATGTGCATCACGCAAGGGGTGTGGCTGCAGAGAACACAACCGCTGTCACAGAAAGGCATACTTTTCTTTCCCTTTCTGTCATACAAAGAAAATATTTAATTTTTTTAAAAAAAGGTCTTATTTATACTTTCCAAGTTTTAAGGATTTCCAAAAGTGAAAAGTAAAAAAACCTGTAGATCATCTGGCCAACACTATGGTGTTGGTTTAAGGAGAAAAGTCACACTCAAATAATGAAGGCATGACGTGCTTTAGGAGATATGCCATTGGAGACAGAAGCAAGAGGTTAGAGTCAGGAGCAGACATGTAAATACCGAGAAATGGTATCTTAATTTATCTGCAGCCAGGCCACGGTTGACAAAGGTCCTCCTCCATTTGTGACGATGACCCACGCTAGGGCTCCGGTGCTTGTAAAGAGTGGACAGAAGGCTGGAAAAGCCGGCCAGCCTGAGTTAAGCCTGATGCAGGGTCAGGAGTCAGAACACGAGGTTGGCTCTGCTCAAGGGATGGAGGTGGGGTCACCAGTAAAGCATTGCCAAACAGAAACAAGAACAAGATGATGCTGCACTTGCAGTTTAAGAAGCAACACTACAGACATCATCAGGAGGGCAAACCCAGCAAACCAAGAACGTATCAGCTTTTGGAGTCAGCAGGACAGAGTATCTGAAACTGGAAATGCTAAGCACGGGCAGGTGTTTCACTGTCTATAGAGGGACTGATGGGATGAGGGCGAGAGACTGGGAAAAGCTAAGGGAGAAATCTTTCCAGAGACTATACCTTGACCCTTCCTAGCTAATATGCTCAACTTTGTAACAAAATAAATACTTATGGGACAGACTGCCGATCACGCAGGGGAGCTGTTAGACGAACATCGACAGTATCGTGCAATGGGCTTGCTCCAGACTGTTAAATACAGTCGATGAAGAGCTAATACAAAGCAGTTCCAAGCTCACCAACGCCGCAGGCCTCTTACCGGCCTGTCTCTGCAGACTCCTTTCTATGTTAGACACACAGGACGCACAGGTCATGCCTTTGATCTGTACGAAGCACTTCTGTGATGCTGTTCCTCCAGGGGATGGTGGGTTGTCTGACAAGTAGCCAGGGCCTTGGTGTGTGAGGAGTCCTCTAGTGTCAGAAGCCATATTTTGCGCAGACCCTGGTGAATCGCCCACGGCTTGTGGCACAGAATTCCCAGAGCTGACACGGTTAGTAGTAATGTTTTCTAAAATAAAAATTGAGAAATAATTAGAGGACAAAAAAGAATTTTGCTTATTACAACAGTAGATTTGACCATGACGATGTTCAAATTGACACTGACATGTTCAAAGTGACACAGGAACTGTTATTTCTAATAGTGCCTCTCCCTCCTGTATCTTTCAGATAAGACCTTTTCGTCAGTTGACAAGCATTGCAAATGCCTCCTCCATTCCGACTGCATTCTGTGCTGTCAGCCTTCTGATGTCTTTTGGTAAACAAAGTTCTTAAGCTAATAAAGTCAATCTTTTTACGTGCTTAATTCTTCCTCAACTTGGCAAAAGTATTCATGGGATTTTCCTCTAAAAGCCCTAGGTTTCTTTGTACACACATATGATATCTCTCTCTCTCTCTCTCTCTCTCTCTCTCTCTCTCTCTCTCTCACTCGTGTGTGTGTGTGTGTGTGTGTGTGTGTGTTGTGTGCATGCATTCGTGTATGCACACATGTGAATGTGGGAGCACACGGATATACATGCATGTAGAGGACATAGGTTGACATCACATGTCTACATATGTGGGGATACACATGGGTATAAATACACGAGGAGGATACAGGTTGATATCACATGTCTACATATGTGGGCATACAACATGGGTATAAATACATAAAGAGATGCAGGTTGATATCACATGTCTACATATGTATGTGGGGGGCACATGTGGGTGTGCATGCATATAAAGGACAGGGGTTGAAATCAGGTGTCTTTGATCTCTTTATTTACTGAAGCAGCATCTCTCACTAAACACAGAGTCTGCTGATTCGGTGGTCCAGCTAGCCAGTGTGCTCTGGGCAGCCACTGTTTCAACTCTGAGTGTTGAGTATAAGTGGGGCACCAATCCTGCCCAGACAGTATGTCAGTGCTGGGAACCCGAAGCCCGGTTCTCACACTTGTGCAGGAAGCACTGTGCCTACCAAGCTATCTTGCTGATCCTTGTATTAGTTTTAATAAACTCTCATAGTCAGGCCTCTAATAGGCTTTGATTATCTTTTTATGTAGCATATAAGGCAATAGTCAAGACTTATTTCTTTCCAGCTCCACTCTTCTTCCATAGCCTGAGAAGACCACCATCTTCTCCCTAGAGTCCCAGCGACATGGATGTGGAGCCCATATTTGCACAACTCTGCCTCTTGGCTCCATCAATGTCTTTTCTACCTACCCATGTGTCAGTACACCATTGTTTTATTTTGCTTTTGGTTATTTTGTTTTGTTTGGTTTTTGTTTTGAAGGCACGACTCACTTAGAATGAGATACACAAACCTGAAGGGTAGGAACTTCTCCGGCTCTGAAAGACTAAATTATAGTCCTGCTGTGATTATAGCAGCTTGCCATAAACTTAATAAGATCACAGAGGATTCGAGAGCGCAGGTCAGTTACACAATACTATAGTGAGGTGTCTGAAGCACTGTGTCCTTCAAGAGGCTCAAGTGGAGAATCTTAGTTATTCCCGGGTTCCTGGCCCCATTTCCCCATATTCGAAATTAGCAGTCCAAATGTCCCTTTGTCACTTCAATCTCTTCCAAAGGTTGATGGGACACGGCTGCGTCCACTTGGATAATTCTGTATCTTCCTACCTAAAATCCACTGTTTCATTGCACGTATAATATCTGTTTTGGTGTTTAAGGTTATATACGTTCACAGGTCCTACCTTGGAGACCATACTTTTTACCTACCATATACACACACAAGCAGACAAAACTAGCCAATGTGTGGTGACTCGAATGAGTTCGGTGCCCACGGGCTCACATATTTGCATGCTTAGTCCCCAGTGGTAAACTGTCCAGGAAGGATTTGGAGGTGAGGCCTTGCTGGTGGAGGTGTATCACTGGGAATGAATAGCCTTCAAGGTTTCAAAAGCCCATGCCAGGCCCAGTGTCTCTCAGACTATAGATCAGAATATAGATCTCACCTACTTCTCCAGCACCATGCCTGTCTCCCTGCCACCATGTTCCCCTCCATGACCATGATGGACTAAGTCCCTGACATTGTAAACATGCCCCAAAGGAAATGCTTTCTTTTACTGTAAGAGTTGCCTTGAGCATGGTGTCTCTTCATAGTAGTAGAATGGTGATAAGATAAATAGCACCCAGACTAACATAGAAACATATCCATCACTCCATGCCATAGCCTTACGGGTACACAGACACAGAAATAGCATGGCTTGATGACAGACTGCCATCCACTGCACCGTCCACACGTGCACGAGACAGATGACTATTGGCCACCATACTGACAACAGACTGTGGCTTCTCGGTTCTCCTTCTGAATGAATCTCACATGTCTGTGGACATGGGTTGCTCGTTTTCTGCCACTTGGTGTATAACCTCCACTGATCTTAAGAAGTAACCGCTCTTCACCATGTCAACGGCACATTCATAACCTAAATGAACACTGCCCGTATAGGATGTCCAGTTAAATTTCAATTTCAGATCAACAGCAATCTACTTTACTGTAAGTACATCTTCCGTCCTCATATATTCACACCAAAGGAATCGCTCAGGAATCACCTGAGGTTCAGCTGGGTGTTTATATTTTTATTCACCACATCCTGTACTCTATGCATCTCTTGGTCTTAGTCAGTATAATCCTCATTGTTCTACCCAATATAAATTAGTTCTTCTCTTCCTGTGTTTACTCAATCCAGTTCAATTACCTTTAATAGGCAGCTCCATGGTCATTTCTCTTTGGCTGCCAATCACCTGAGTGCTGAGCTGAAAGAGTGAGCCTTACACAAAACAGCTTACATGGCGTCTCTTCAATACTTCTTTGGATTGTGAGATTTACTGTTCTGCCCTTCTCTTTATTGACTTTGTTTGAACACACACACAGCACATTCTTTCCAGGGTGTGGAGAACGTGGTGAGAACGCAGAACAATTCTTGGTACAAAGCGTGTGGCCACTGCACGTCACGCGCTGCACCTGCCAGGATGGGTGGGGCGGCTGTGTACAGAGGGGAGTCCGTAAAGTATCCCAACAGAGCAGTCTCCTCAGGGTCGGAGAACATGGAGTACTGCTGGGGCTCTGCCTGAGTGCCCTGTAAGCAGTTCTAGGTACCAATACAGACACAAAATAGCAGCAACAGGTCCCGGGCTCTGTGGCTACTATGTGCTAGCCCCACTTACAGGTCAGGGAGCCAAGGTGTTTTAAAATATCACCACTCACAGAACTGTCCCCTCAGCAAATAGGCCTGCCAGCCTACTCAGTAGACTTCGGTCAGGGTCACTTAGGCCCAGTGTTTGAGAGTAGCCTAGGCAACATGGAGAGTGCCTGGGGGGAGGGGGGAGACAGAGACAGAGACAGAGACAGACAGACAGACAGACAAAGAGACAAAGAGATAGACAGAGACAGAAACAGAGACCCAACCCTTCCTCACCTTGGGCCTCTCTGGTATATGCTACCTCTATTCCTCTGCTCTACTGAGTCTCCCCAACCTCCTGACAAGGCTGACCTCCTACTTCCCTTGTGCAGAGGGATGACAGCCTCTCCCCAGCTAACCCTGGTAGAGGCTACTCATCTTTGCTTGTGTGGCTGAGGTAATGTCAGAGGCTGCCCTCTCCTCCAGTTGCCATTGGGAAATGATGCCTGCGGTCTCCACCCCACTTTGCTCCTCCCACTCTTCTCCCTGACGCCTTCCCTCAGATCTACATCCCAAGCTCCACACTGCCCTTCAGCATCAGGGAAGAGCTCATGCTGGGCCATTTCCCATTATACTCATTCCTCATCCCCACCCCAAGCCCGGTGGCTCTGACCTCTGACTTCCTGCTATTATGGGTCAAGAACCAGACTGATCCTCTCAGGTCACTCCGCATACCTCTAAAGCCTCTGGGAAAGCACTGACTCACAGCCCAGGGTACTTCCAACACTCTTGGCCTTCCTTCCTCATCTCCCAGTTCCCACCGTACCCCACCCTGGAAACGACATCGCCTGGACTCACACAGATGGAGAACCTCCACTGCCTCCCGTCACAGGGAAGCTTCCAGATGGTGTTTCTCATACAGCAGCCCCACAACTCGCACAGGCCCTGACCACGTGGTATGCAGAGACACCATATGATTTATGCCATGGTGCTGGGTAGAGCAGGGGTGGCTGCTACTCCAGAAACTCAACTTGATAATGAGCCATCTCAAAATGGGACCCCCCATCTGTGAGCCCTGACACAGCCATCTTCCCCTAATTTCTGCCTTGAACAGACAACTCTTTGGTTGCTGCACGTTCTGAGCTTCTGAGTTTTGAGGCTTTGTGTTTCTTTGTTTGTTTCTTTGTTTATGAGATGGGGGTGAATGCAGCCTAGACTGGACTTGAACTTGTCATGTAGTGGAGGAAGGTGATGTCCCTAATCTTCCTGTCTCTACCCTCCCCATAAGGTCTGAAATTATAGGTATGTAATGTGCCACAATGTTTTTGATGTAGGGTCATGTTACAAAGCCCAGACTGACCTTGAACACAGATCCTCCCACAATAGCTGTCTGTCTGTCTGTCTGTCTGAGTTTGTTGTTGTTGTTGTTGTTGTTTTGTCTCAGCCTCTTAAGTGCTGGTTATAACATGCCATCATGCGCTATAAGACTAAAACGCTATTTTGTTTTATGCAGTAGAGAAATCTTCAGAGGAGAGTGACGACTGCTCCTTTGGTTTAATAAGTCCCACAATGCTCGTTTTAGAATGCAGACCCTGAATTCTCTCTGGGAAAGAAACCCAAATCAAAAGAGCCTAAGAGTGTTGGCTGTATGAGAGGCAACAACTGGCAATTCCATTTTCTCTATCCTGCTAACATGTGAGCAAAGGTTATCAAACTGCTTTAACATCCAACGTGTGAGGCAGAGCCCACCTGTACAACTACCCAAGTACTGTCATGAGACATCGAGAGATGACCCAGACATATTTCAAACATATAACAACAACATACCGGGATTCACTGACACCTCAAAGCCCATGTCTTCTACAGCCGTCCGGAGTTCGTCCGAGCTAACTATTGAGGGATCGTAAAGAACTGCTCCAGTCCCCTCTGCCAAAGAGATGTCTATTTGCTGCACACCCTTCATCTGGGACAGCATGTCTTCCATGGGCTGAACAGACGTGGCACGGGGAATGCCAGCGATGGTGAGTACCGCAGTCCTGCATGGGCCCGGCTCCTGCTGTCTCTGGGAGGAGCCAAGGGAGGGGACACTGGAAGATCCACTCTCCTTCTCCTCTAGGCCATCGGGAAGGGATACTTTAAAGTACCCGGGTGGTAGTGCCTCGATGGCTGTCTGTAGGAACAAGGGGGTGATACAAGAAGGGTCATACTGTACTTGGGCACTTTTGTTCTCCAAGGACACATGAATATTTTGAACCCCTGGAAGTTGGCCTATATTTCCTTCGATATTCAAAACACATGATTTACAGTGCATCCCGTCTATTCTTAGTGGGAGGGTGGCCAGGTGGCTCTGCTTGTGCCCCGGGGTCTCCAAATGATTGGATTTCTGGATAGGAGGGACTGCTGCTCTCTTTAGGTTAGTGCTTTCTAACTTGTTGATATCAATTGGTCCCAGCCTTAAGGGAGCTGTTCTGTTCTTGATGGCAGCTTCGAATCCCATGTCGCAGATGTGGTCCCTGAGGTCTTCGGGTTGAATGAGGTAAGGCTGATATGTAATGACTGCCTCTTGGTTGCTTAGGGAGACTTTGACTCTCACAACCCCTTGCAGCTTCCGGATCTTGCCTTCGATGGAGCTGACACAGGACTGACAGGTCATGCCCTCTACCCGGAGCTTGACCACTGCCTCCTGGGCTGGGGAAGACCTGGAAGGCCAGGAGGCAGCCTTTCCTTCTACAGCACTGGCCTCAAAGCCCATGTCCTCGATCTGAAGGCAAATCTGCTGCAGGTTCAAGACTGACGGCACATATTTGACAGTGGCGCTGCCCTGCTCCAAAGAAACCTTGATGCTCACAATGCCTTTCAGACTGGAGATCCTGTCCTCGATGGACTTGACGCAAGAATGACAAGTCATGCCCAGGATGCTAACCACACCGGTGGTGGCTGAGGATGAGCAGGTGCTGTCCAGGCCCCCTTCATAGCCAACGTTATCGAAGGCGAAGCTCTGCTTCATTGATTGTCCCCACGGTCGTGTGGGCAAAGCAAGTTTAGATAAGATCTAAAAGAAAAGGAAATAATATTATTCTTACAGCTGGGTCTCTTTGGTAGGAGTTTTAGGCTTGCACTGCCAATCCCACAAGCACCCACGGACTGAGGAAGCGTCGTGAGCACTTCCCCCCAGGTTCCTGGAAATGGATTGTGAGAATCCTATAACTCTACAGAAGGTCTGCCCCTGGGCTTAGAAATCTTACTGAACCTGAGCTGAGCTGGAATTACTCCTGAAACCCCATTTAAACATCAACAGTAAATTGCCCAAAGTCTGAATCCCAACCCCCATGCGGCTGTCCAACTTACCTGACAAGTTGTGGTAACAGAAAACAAAGCCTGAAACAGCCACTCAACAAGAGAGAGAATGTTTTCACATCATGCAGCCTGGCACTGCACATCTTGTACCAGGGGACAGCAGGGCGAGTCTACCTAATCTTCCCCTACAGGCACCATCTCCAACCCCTAGATTTGGCATGGGGCCCATACCCAGTGCCCCAGCTGCTCTGGTCGGCCCTGGTGTGCTGCCACCATATCCAGGTTTTGGTCAGGGCACATACCCTGTGCAGCAGCCCAGACCCTTCCCCTACCGTATGATTTCATTCTTCCTGCCATATCCAACTTTCAGGCCCAGGCTACCCTAGTGAGTTTACTAGCTTCTCCCTTCCACAAACTATCCTCAATCCCAGGATCTAGCCCAGGTCCAAATCTAGTGCTCCCCACTAGTCTGGTCAGACCAGCCTACCCCATCCCTAATCTCTAGGCTTAGACCAGAGCATATATCTAGTGTACCAGCTCAGCACATGTCCACCTGACTTCATCCCACCCACACCATATTTAGACTTCAAGCTGAACCTGGCCCAAAAGTCCTGTGCTCTGTCCCAGCAAACTATGTTCACATCAGACACAGAACTAACAAATGATGTCCACGTGCCCAAGTCTCGTGACAAAAATACAAATACGAAAAATACAGTATTCTAGCCACACCAAATCCACCAGTCCTACAGAAAGTTTTCCAATGAGAATTACCTAGATGAATTCCAAGATACAAAACTTAGAACGACCATAAACTTCATCAAAAAATTTAAAGCCCATCCCCAGTAACACACCTCTTCCAACAAGATCACACACTCCTAATCCTTCCCATACGATTCCACCAACCTCAGACCAAGTATTCAAATATATGAACCTAAGGGGGCCATACTCATTCAAATCACTACAAAGACAGAATTTGAAAAACAGAAAACTCAGAGGGAGGCTGTTGCAGTAAAAATAAAGAAAACAGCAAAACTGGTTCCTGCATGTACCCTGGATGTTCCTAGTTCCAGCTCCAACCGGCCATTAGAACTAGTGATAATTCATCTCAGATTAGTATCTCTCCCAGCGTCTCTCTGCTGGCCACAAACTCTCTGGTTCCAACTACCCGGTAAAATCAAGACTCAACAAACTGTAACCCAACAACCAGATTTACATGTTAAATTCTCAATTCACATTACATCCACACAATAAACTTGATAAGGATACAAACCGCCCACCTAGATAAGATATAATTTGCTATAATCTAGACAGCACAAAATCCTGTGCACATCCATCGCTTAAGAATAGTCATAACCTGTAATATGTGCAGAGAGGAATCTTAACATCTGCCAACATGTTCTCTCAGCTACCTCCCTCACTCCAGCCTCCTTTGCCTCTCTAAAGCTTCTCTCCCACCCATCCTTCCTTCTTGTCCAATGACAGGCCTCATTTTATCCTGTACCTGCCTTTACCTACATAATGACATCAACCTTCAGGAGGCCTTACAAGTAGAATGGATCAAGTTAAAGCTAGAATATCAAGATTTGAAGATAAAGGCAGAGGATCCAAACCTGCCAAATGAGCAAAGAATATGAATATAAAGCAAGGGGCGGGGGGCGGGGGGGCATGGAAGACACTATGAGAAAAACAAACTGTCAATTAGTCACAGATAAGAGAACAGAATCTCACATCAATGGTATAGGCCAGATCTTCACAAAGATCATAGAAGAAAATGTCCCCAAACTAAGGAAAGACAAGTTCTAAAAACCCACAACTGCCAACCAAGACTGCTATACCCAGCAAAACTATCTGTCGTAGTTGAAGGAAATAGGAAAGTTTACCATGCTTCCTGGCGGTTTTCTAGCTTTCTAAGAGCCATTCTGCCTCACCTAATCTGGGCCACATGACAGAGCAAGGGTTTGGTCTTTATTCATTATTGACAGGAGTGGTAAACTCGCTCTTTCTCTTTATCCTCTAACCTGACCTCCAGCACCCAAAGGGTCATCTCTACCCTTCCTGGAACTACACCAACCACTCTCCTGATTAGCCTGTAAGGGCCCCATCAATTCACAGTGGCACTTGGAACTAGCCATTTTATTTTTTGGCCAAGGAGTACTTTGTTCTTCACAACATTTCCTTTGGTGATGTCTAAGAAACTCTCTGGAACTTCATTCCAGTGAAATGCCCAACTCTGAGGAACACTCCAGAGAAGCCCTGCCCCATTTAGACCTACAACAGGGGCAATAACTATCCCCAAAGACTGCCCTTGGGCTTGCTTTCTTAAAAACTTTCAAACAATTGGGCCTCAAATTATCTATTCAGTTTTCTATTGAACTATCCACTATCCACTTGATAACCAAAACTACTTGCCTGACTTTGTTACATTTGACTCCACAATACTTTATGAAGCCCTTCTGTTTCTGTTAGACTACCACACTCCTTAACTCCTCTCTGCTTGGGGGACAGCAAACCTCAGTTACCTATGTGGGACTCACCCTCCCTCCATAACAAAGATGCATACCTCATTACCACACAACTCTAATTCAATAACTTGTTCTTCCTAATACAAAAAGTCTGTCCCTGTAACCTTTCTGTATTCATTTCTTCAAATATAGCCATCTCACACTTTATATCTACACAGCCTTTCTTCTCTCCTTCTTGTATTTTCACAATACACCTCCACTTCAGAGACCCTGTTAACTCCTTGCATTCATGCTCAACCCTCAACCCTACAACTTAACTCCCTGATGTCCCCTTATCTTCACTGACTTCCTGTTCCCACTCTTGTACTTCAATAGAGGACCTCACCCTATATTCCTTTCAGCATATATGTGCTAGATTGAATAAAAGTAGCCCTATGCACTCATATATTTGAATGTTTAACCAATGCTTATCAAGGAGTGGTGCTACATGTGAGGGATTAGGAGTCGTGACCTTGTTGAAGGAAGTGTGCCACTGGGTTAGGCTTTAGCATTTCAAAAGTCCAAGCCAATCCCAGTGTCGCTGTCTTCCTGATGCCTATGGATCCAGACATAGAACTCTCAGTATCATATCTACCTGCATGCCTCCATGCTCTGTACCATGATGGTAATAGACTAAACCTCTATAACTGTAAGCAAGCACTAATTAAATCATTTATTTTATAAGAGTTGGCCTGGTCACGGTGTCTCTGCACAGCAATGGAACACTGACGATGACAGAAGCTGGTTCCAGGGATGGAGTGTTGCTGTGACAGGTTATACATGCTGTTTGTTGGGACTTTGGATTAGGGAAGAAATTGAATGCTTTAAGTGCAGCTTAAAGGGTCGTACTAGTAGAAGTATGAAAGACAATGTTGAGAGCCAAGTAGATTATAACCATCTGGCGCAAGAGATTTCAGAGTAAAGGAATATTAATAATTAGCCTAGAGACCTTCCTCTTAATATTTCAGGGAATTATGTGGGCCTGCTTTTTGCCCTTGCCTGTAAATATCTGTCTGAGGCTAAATTGTAGAGTTTTGGATTAATGGCTTTGGGGGAGGAGATTTCAAGACAGTCTAGTATTGGCTGTCACATGACTATTAGTGTTAGCTCTTAGGAAGACCTATAATGAAAAAGAGCAAGCTGAGTAAGGAAAATACAAAATGGATAGTTTGAGGGGAAATGAAGCACCAGGACATGGAATGGAGTTAAATCCAGGGAGATAAAGAGCTTTAAGAAAAGCCTGGTGATAAATAGACTAGAGGGAGTCGTACCTCACTGAGGGGCAAATACTCCACTAAGCTTCCAATTTGTAGAAAGGAATTATAGGAAAGCAAAAACAGTGAAGGAAACCATCAAAAACAGAAATCTGGTATAAATGTAATTGAATGAGTCGGCCATGGTCCAGCGCTAGCAAGCAGCAGAACTTGGCAGCTTTGGCCATGTGGTTCTGGTTTTAGAGTGAAGGATACAAGAAAGGGGTTATGGGCTCTCCCCCCTCAGCTCAGGAAGGCTGCTAAGGCCAGGTGTGTATCAGATGTGTCCCTGCCTGGAGGCCCAGAGAGGACATTGCACAGAGTTATAAAGGTGACACTTGGATTGCCTCAGAAACCCCAAGTTGTTGGAGATGACAGAGTTGTGAAATACCTGCAAAGGAAAGCCACAGGCTGAGTATGGAAGCAGCCCAAGAAGGAGAAGTGTGTTGCAGTCAACAAAGCTGAGTGGGAGATCTGAGGAGCACTCTGACGTCAGACATGGAGATGCAGAGGTTAGAGTTTGCCCAGTTGGTTTTCAGACCTTTTGTCCAGAATTTCCTATCTCCCTTTCCTCCCTTTGGAATACTAATGTATAGTCTTTATGATCTGCCTTTTGGTTTTGATTTGACAGGGAGTCATGGTTAAGAGATTGCCATGAGTCTTAGGAGAGACTTTGAACATTGAACTTTTAAAAGGGTTGAGATTGTGATAGACTACAGGGACTTTTATAGTTAGAGTGAATGCATCAGTGGGAGAAGATGTGTCTAATCTGGCAGACTTGATGCTCCAGGATAAGGGAAAACCCAGGGGTGCCCACCCTCTCAGAAGAGAAGGGGAGGGGGGACTGGAGAAGGTCTGAATGAGGGAGGGACCTGGAAAGGGGTCAGCACTTGGGATATAAATAAATAAATAAATAAATAAATAAATAAATAAATAAATAAATAAATGAAACAGCTGTACAGGAAAAATAAATATAGTTTAAATGAAGTCATTTAGCTATTCTACATTTGTTAAAAAAAAAAAAAAAAAAAACACCACCCCAATAGGGTCATATATGTGAATTCTTGGTTATTAGGGAATAGCAGTACTTGAGAGGAATTAGGAGGTGTGGCCTTGTTTAAGTAGGTGTGGCCTTGTTGGAGGAAGTGTGTCACTGAGGGTAGGCTTTTGAGATTTCAAAAGCCCAAACCAGGCCCAGTGTCTCTCTACTCCTGCTGCCTATGGATCCAAATGTAAAAGTCTCAGCTACTTTTCCAGCACATCTGTCTGGATGCTGCCATGCTCTGCACCACAATGATAATGAACTAAACCTCTGAAACGTTAAGCCCAAATAAATTCTTTATTTTATAAGGGTTGACCTGGTCATGGTGTCTCTTCCCAGCAAAAGAATGCTGATTTAGACAACTAGATGGAACAATACCTAATGCCTCCAACTGACTCTTAGATGGATGCTCCTTTAAGGGGCACAAAAGGACTTGTTATGCTATTAGACAACCTGTGCCCCAAACATACAAGGCCATATGTTACAGAATCTCACTCATAACCCACCCACAAACACCTAACAGGCTGAATTCATAACCCTCATACTGGCTAAAGGTACCATAATCAACCTGTACACACGAAATATGGTATATTGTGGTGCAGGCATCTGGTGGGCATGAGGTTTTCTCACTCAATGTGTCACTCCAACTCAAAAATGGCATTTTTATACAGGAACCCTTACAAGCAACCTGGAAGCCCAAACTAACCACTGTCATTCCCTGGAGGAGACACCAGCCAAATTCCCAATGTCTCAACTGCTAATAGTTTTCCTGATGCATATGTTCAATAAGCCCACACACGCTCACCCTTCCAAAAACTAACACTGCCCACCTGCTACTACAGCTGAGCAAAACAAATGGCTAATGGGATGGGTCCTGGTAGTGTCAAAATCAACTGTTAATCTTACCTAAGGCTCTCAAACAAAAAACCCTTTCAGCTCTATATAATCTCTTCTACCCAGGACCTCTGGCCCTCACTCAGATCCTGTGAACATGGGATTACCTGTTCCCACAGGACAGACAACTGTTACAATAGGCTTCCTCTGTTTGCAAAGCCTGTGGAACCACTAACCCCAACACTCTTTTCCCAACCCATCAGGCAGGCTGATCTGTCCCAACTTCTGGCTGGCGGATAGATTTAATTCAAATGCTCCTAAACATTTACAGGATGAGCTGAAGCTTTTCCCACCAGCAACAAGAAGGCCACTACGGTGGCAGGAGCCATCACCACAGACATAACTACTCAGATCTGGCCTTCCCAGTTCTCTACAATAGACTATAGCCCCGAATTTAATTTTCAAATATCTAATCACACTCTTTAACACTGAAGAAAACCTACATATTCTATGCCATTCCCAATCCTTTGGCAAAGTGAAACACATGAACTATAGCTAAAAGAATCCCTAACTAACTCTCTGTAGACTTGCATTTAGACTGGAACCTTCCCATTGGTCCCTATAAAGACCTGCTCCTCCATATGTAAGTCCATAAACTCAAGCACCTTTGGACTTTCAGAGGGTAGGTGCCTGGTAACCCCAGGATCGTCAGCCCCCACCTTTCAATGCTCACCTCCCCTGCTCCGCCTTTCTCTCCTCCAACACCTCAGACAAATCCTTTGGACAAACATGGACCAAATACTATTACATCATACCTTCTACTTAACCTTAACCCTTATCCTGAGGTTGGACAATGGGTATACTTCAGTGCTCCACACATGGAGCTGGCAGTCAAAGTCACAATCACTACGTCTGCAGCAACAAAACTCCAAGGGCTCCCTACTTGGAAATCAGACTTGAGACAGGGCTGTCCACTGTTCAAATCCTTTTCAATGTTGTCCACAGAGCCCTAGCAAGGGCAATAAGAAATGAGAAGAAAACTAAAGAGATACCAATAGGAAAGGAATAAGTCAAACTCTCCTTATGTGCAGATGACACAACACAATGAGATCCTATTCGACTGAAAAGAAAAATGAAATCATGAACTTCACACATACATGGATAGAACTACAAAAGACATATTGAGCGAGGTAGCCTGGGCCCAGACAGACAAACATCACATGTTCTCTCCCATCGGGGTTTCCTGGCTCCGGATCTCCAGATGTGAGCACACATTCTGGGGTAATTACAGGATCCAGGGAAGTTAGAAGGGACTAGGGTGGGGGAGAGGACGAGAGAGGGAAATAGCAAGGTACAAATAACAGGAAGGGAGAAAAGGGGAAAATAAGGAGGGCTTAGAGTCATAGATTTTTCAACAAAAACCCCAGTACCAGGTATGAGGAACTCCCTTTTGAGTTGTCAGTCAGGAGAGACCAAGAAACTCCTAAAACAATACAGGCTTCTGCTTCTGCCCTTGGCTACCTCCCAGAGGTGGAAGCAAGGTCTCTACTGCTAAAGACACCATGTACTTCAGACACAGGGCTTCGTGC
>NC_046166.1:64323323-64388323 GCF_011064425.1 Rattus rattus | reverse complement strand
TAGGTCAATTGCAGTGGGGTGAGCCTGTCATGGCAGTGACTGGGAAGCTCCAGTGGGAGGGTCACAAGTTCGATTCCAGCCTGGATGACACAGCATGACCCCATCTCAAAAGAAAAGCATGAGGGGCTGGAGAGATGGCTTGGCAGCTAGGAGCACTGGCTGCTCTTCCAGGAGACCAGGGTTCGATTCTCAGCATTGACAGGGCTGGCTGGTCACAACCATCCCATTACTAGTTGGGGTTACTGAGGTTCTAGTGCCCTCTACTGACATATGTAGGCACTGCAAGCCATGCGCATGGATACACAAGACATTCAGGCAGGCAGCTGAAATACCCATATGCATAAAGTATAAATGGAGGTTAAAGGCATTTTTTAAAGAAAAGAATGGGTCTCTCTGATACCCTTCAAGGGGATGGAACCTCTTTGGAGGACAATCCAGGGATATCTATTAAAATAGCAAATTCACAAAGGTTTGACTCGGCAACTGGACTCCTGAGAATTTATCCAAGAAATGTTCAGTGTGAAATGAAGTTTCTAGAGTAACAATGATGTTAGATTCTGCAAAACCAGAAACAAGAGTCTGGTAGGGTGAGTTACTATATAGCCTATATACTATACTGAGGTGGAGTACTACGCAGCTCTGAACATGAATGAGGCTGCACTGCACATACTGAAACAGACTGGAATGTACTGTTCATTGAGAAGAACAAGGTGCAGAACATGTAGTGTTTCCTGTCTAGGTGCTCTATTGCTGCACGACCTGACGGCTTGTGATGACAGCTCGGCTTCTCCCCTTCGATGAGAGTCAGTGGTGACCGCTCATCCGTCTGAACACACTGGAGCTGGAGAGTGGCAGTCCGTTCTTCACGTGCCTGCTAACCTGAGCCTCGCTGCCAGCTGGAAGGGCGGCTGAAGTTGGCAGAACTGCCCAGCTGTCCACGTTAGTTTTTCCTTGTGGCTGGGTAGTGGATCCGGGTGTCGCCCTGGCAAGCATTCCCTGCGAATGAGTCTCAATGTGTACGTGCTATTATATCCCCGGCAGTCTGTGTCCGGCACAATGACAGACAGTTGGGATGGAAGGGAGTTAACACAGGGCTTGAATAGCCACGTGAGGCAGGAGGCTGTTAGGCAAGCTGGTTATCCTTAGGGAAATGCCTAAGGAACCAACGTGGGGTGAAGAGGATAGGAGGCTGAGGAGTCAGACTGCACAGGGACAAGGAAGCCATTTTTCACCTGGTGCCATGCACGTGTGTTACCATTCCAAATGCTAACTGATTTAAAAGTTAAAACGGTGTGAACGCAACAGAGGCCTGGGACGGAGGCTTGACCGTGGCCGGCCATGATTGGCACCAATTCAAGGGAAAAGAAATCAACGACAGAAGAAAAACTAAGGGTGGACTGGAGAACATTTACTTGAATGCAGCGTCACAGAAAGTTGACACTGCCTCCTTGCAGCAAGACACAACCCATCGACCGTCACATGTGCCGGGAAGAGAAAGCTCTACAGATTTTCCCTACTACCCAGCCTCCGGGAGATGCTCCGAGCTCTGCCTGTGATATCCCAAAGCCAGAGCACAGCGCCAGCTCTCAGTCTCCTCACGGCTGATTCTGTATGCTCCTGGCAGAAGGGTTTGCGGAAGTGTTAGAAGCAATTTGTCAGTGACAGGCAATACTCAGCACTCGGCCCCTTCTAGGCGGGCAGGTTTTCAACGACAGGCACTCATGAGACAAAGCTGTTCGGAGGACAGTTATGAAACGGCCAGGGGAGAGTCTCCTTCGTTTCTCTGTTGCAGTACTAAATGGACCTAGGGCCTGCTGTGTGAACGAGCGCTGTACCAGAGCCACACCGCAGCCAGAACAATCTGTCAACAGTTACACGGCGTTTGGATTGCTTTCAGTGTGGACAAGTGGGGTGTGTGTGTGTGTGTGTGTGTGTGTGTGTGTGTGTGTGTGTGTGTTCTTACCTCCATTCTTTAGCACTGTATTTGCAGAGAGAGTAAAAAGGAACTCTCCTACCAAGTTTTATATTTAAAACCAACTCAGCCTACACCACAAGGTCTGAAAAACGATCCTGGGGTTAGCAGGCTGGGGTTGAAACTGTGGCCAGGAAAGGCCTGGAGGGAGTCTTTGCTTCATCTCACTCCTGAGAACATTTGCGGGCTTTTTCTGCAGAGCCTCCATCAGCTTGAGAAAGAGAGTTTCCCAGCTTCCAATGGACGCTCTTACTGTTTGTGTTCTGCTGTTGGAAGCGGGTGTAGCCCAGAGCCGCAGCCACTCCGAGAATGTGATGGATGCTACTCTGCCCGGCCTCACCTCAGAACTCTCCGGACATCGGATTCAAGAGGCAGGAAGAGGACGGTGATCGCCACACTCAAAGCATCGCACACAGGGCCAGGGGCAGGGCTTAGCACGGGGTGGTGTGGAGGGGGAGAAGGAAGGATGGGGAGGTGTGGGGGAAAATGGAAGGAAGAAGCAGATCTCACCCAAATCATCCCAGGCATCCAGACGGATGTGTTAATCTCTAACATTCCCAATGTGGAGGGATTGATGGCTCTATGTTGAACCACCGCGAGCATACAGGAATATATGCCTATACGTTAGCACATACGCTTTGAGATTATCTTTAAGTATTCTAAAATAATATTAATTATATATTTTGAAACTTAAAATTTTTAATTTAAAAAATAAATGTTACTTTGTGTGTGTGTGTGTGTGCGCGCGCGTGCGCGTGCGCGCGGTGCATGGTGTTTTGTGTGTACATGTGTGTATACAGCATGCTTCCCTGTGCGTGTGCTTGAAGAGGTCACTGAACTTCAAGGCTCCCTCTCCATGGCTCTTTACCTCAGTCTCTCACTGAACCTGGGCCTTGCCTTTCAGCTAGCTGTCGGAGAGCCCCCAGGAACTGCCCATCTTCACCCCAAGTGCTGGGGTTACAGTGGATACCTGTGTCCAGTCTTATGTGAGTCCTGAGGATCCAAGCTTAGGCCCTGAGGCCTGCACAACAAGGACTTTACACATTAAGCCATCTCCCCAGCCCAAGTGAGTAAAATTAATAAAGTTAGCAAGCGTCCTCTCTGTGTCTCCGTCTCTCTTCACCGTGTGCTTGTGTGTGCATGTGTATTGTGTACTTAACATCAGCAAAGCAAATTTACAAAGTAAAATTTCCGAGACAGTGGTACTCTCTCCAAGTGCCACTCCACACTGTCCCAGAATACCCATGAGCAACACTCAGTGGGGTCAGGGGCAGAGGCCGGGTTCCATGCTGTTATCTGGAACAGCCTGGGAAATCCCGTAACTCTAAGGCACACAGTACACAGGCAGAGCCAGATCCTTGGCTCAGAGGCAGAAAAGAGACACCATGCAAGCCCTCATAAAGCGGAGTCCGGGCGCGTTACAAACACAAAGGCACTCGGGCAAGCTCCCCAGCGAGCGGCACCATCGGCTAGATTTCGCACGAGAAGTCACCCAGGAAGAAACTCGGAGTTTCTTGGAACTGTCTACAAATTCATCAAAAGTAAAAAGCAATTAAAAATAATGGGGGGGGGGATCCTGGAGACTCAACCCCGGGGCCCCATAGTCTAAATGAACTGCTAAGAAACAGTCAATAAGGGAGCATCTCCGAGCATTCTGAGACGATAGCGAAATATAGGATCTTTAAATAAAACTGTTTCTCTGATCAATAACAAAGTACAATGGGTCTTCAACATACGCCAATCTCTCTCCTCCACCCCTCTGCCCCTAGGAGGGCTGGAGCCACTCTAGGTGCAAACTTAGCCTCAGTCTCCAGAGCCTCTCACTCTGTGCTCTACTGCACTGACCTGGGACCTCCTTTCCGAGGTTCTAGCTAAAGCACCCGGTGATGATTCTTCCTCTGGCTGGGGAGGATCTTTCTCGTCTGAAGAGTCCGATCTGGCCAAGCTCCCAAGCCCGGAGCTCCTCCTGAAGGTGCACCTCTTCTGCACGGACAGCAATGTCACCTGTGGGTTACTCAGACTTGCCAGGAACGACTGCTCCGGAGTCTGGTGCATCTTGCCCTGAGCTTTCTCCATAGCGAGGTCCACCGTCACTCCTTCCCTCCCCACTCACACGGTTCAGCTTCCCCACTTGTGGTGCTGTGAGGAAAATACTTTCCAGAGGTCTTGCTTATTAGCAGGAACAGGCACCCTTCCCAGCCTGGCAAACTGCAGGCAGGGAGAGGCGGTCTTCAGTCTGCGGGAGCTCAGGAACTTGCACACGCTGCACACCGCCGCTGTGGGCCTATTTGCTTTGTTTATCTCCACCCAATCCAACTGCGGCCTCTGGCTCGGCCGGCACAGGTGTGGGCTACTTTGGGCCCCAGCACACAATCCATACACAAAATACCGAACAGCAAGCAGTACAACCTGGGGCCAAGCGCCCGATCATCTCCCAAAGCCAGGCGCAGCTTCCTTTTGGCCACCTGTACTCCTAGAAACCTGGCTAGCTAGCGACAAAAGTGCTGGGCTAGCCAATTCCTCGTAGTGCCAGGCTGCAAGGGTTTTCCTGGAAGAATTTCAGTGGCCTCTTCCAGGGCTCCAGCACTGGCAGAGGGCAGCCCGCTGGAGAGAAGTGTTTCCCGGGCATGGTTTGCATTCCCAAACAAGTCTTAGAAATCTCCCTGTCTCCTGCAGCTTTGTTCTTGACTTCAGTAAGAACTGACCGCACAAACTCATGGCAACGAGGCTCGTTCGTCCTTTATACTGGCACAACTGGTGGGAACTAATCCATAACTCAGGCCTCTCAGGCTACCTACTGTTCCACCTGAGGATTAACAGACAGAGACAGGCACAGTGTGGAAATCCAGGCAGTCGCCCTCTGTAAGGCAGGGCGGTCTCCCTCCCCATCCCCCACCTGACCCATGGGACATGCAGTCCTGTCCCACGGGAGGAACCACTCAGACAGACACAGTCCTGGCAATGCCCACGAGGTTGGTGTGTGGAGGGTACACGGTGCGGACTGAGCTGAACCAGTCTTTGGGGCAGCCACCCTGCTCGTGTCTGCATCGGTCCTTGCAGCTGAGTGCACCCCTCTCAGGTCGCTGAGACGTGTGTTTAGAACCCATGCCCATCTGTGTCTACACAATGGCACCCTTTCCCTACCTAATAACTGACCTCAAGATCTCTTCTTGGGCAAGTGGTAGCTCAGCATAGAGCTCAGGTGGAGCTGCTTAGCACGTTCCGCCCCAAGCTGCAGCTCCAGGAGTGCAATCCACCCACCCACCAACCTGCCCACATGACAACCCACCCACCCACCCGCCCACCCAACAACCAACCCACCCACCAAACCCGCCCACCCAACAACCAACCCATCAAACCAACCCACCCACCCACCAACCCACCCGCCCACCCACCCACCCACCCGCCCACCCAACCCCCTACCCATCAAACCACCCCACCCGCCCACCCACCCAACACCCACCCACCCAACAACCAACCCATCCACCAACCTACCCACCCACCCATCCTACAACTGCCCCCTGAACAACCAGCCCACCCAACCACCAATCAACCCAATTACCAACCCACCCCACCAACCAACAAGAAACCTGTTTTCTTTGAAGCCCACCAGTGGTCCACTTGCCAAGGGCATTCACTCTTCCTTTCCTCCCATAAGGGTCTGACACTGCCATGCTTGTGCAGCACATTCTGTAAATCGGCTCCTCCAAAATGAGTACGCACTTTATTTTTTATCTCCCGAGTTCACAGCCAAGACCAAGAGGGAACCTCACTGAGTTTCCAGAAAATGCTGACCAAGCTAGGGCCCAACCATGGAGAGACAAGTGAGGCGCTGAGGGCTTGAGCTCCCAGCCTTCCGGCCGGAGCCCAGCACTGCACAGCTGAGACTGCTCGGAGCCTGCTTATCGGGTGGACCGGTTTCCTGGTGGAATGTCAGGCTCCTGCAAGCTTGCTGACTTCTGCACTTGGTATGCTGGGCAACACTAGTGAGTAACTGCAGTTTATCTCTTTAACCCATTAGACTGTTACAAAATTTTAGACACTTTGGTACAAGTCCTCCCCAGGGGCATCATATCCTTTAAATATGAATTATTAAGTGGTTTGAAGTTTTCCTTGTTGTCATAAGATCATTACAAATACAAATGCTTCAGCATGGCCACTGGGTTCAACCTGACTTGAGTGCAGCCATCTTGAGTCATAACCACCATGACTCTACCCTGGTTGTTTTTTCCAAAACTGGTTTTCTTCATGTCGCAGATGGTAAAAAAAAAAAAAAAAAAAAAAACATTATAACGGTATGGAACTCTATGACGAGACCTGGGAATGTGCCTGACATCTTTGAAATTAGCTTGAGATCAATCAGACACATGGAGGAAGTCACTTCTGATTGGACTGTACTGTACATTTACGGGGAGGCAGGGGTAAGGCCAACACCATCTGCACATATTTAGCCCTTACTGTCAGGGAAACCCCAACTAGCAAGAACAGAACACGCACTTGGCAAGACAGAAGAAACTCTAACCATGAGAGGCTGAGAGACCCACGCTGTGTAAAGGCCGGCACAAGTTCTTGCAATTCTTATAGGTCTGGTAACAGGGGTGGTCTTTGAGTCCCATGTGCACCCAGAGGAGTTTCCACCAGGCATGTTTACTAGAACAGACATCTTTGTGCATAGATGCTATGTGGGCAGCAATACACGGATATAAATATTTGTTAGAGTATCGAACTTTAACGTGGCCAGACTGGGAAGCAGGACAAAGTGGTTCGGTGCATCATCCACACTGCCCCATTAAATAAATCTCCTTCTTCTGATGCCCACTTCTAATTTGGCTCTTTTAATTAGCCTATTGAGAGGAGATGGTGAGACCTGCCTTGGGGCATATGTTGCAACCCCCTGAGTTCGGCAGCATTATAGTAATTAAGGCTTACAAACTTTGGCAGGTAAAAGGATAATGTTCTTAGCAAACAGGATGTGTAGTTTGACCTTTGCCAAGATAGCTGTGCTAACTACTCTCCGGGCAGTGTTTATTTTTCCCAGAAAAAGGGGTAGGGTCTTTAACAGGCAGGCAGAAATCAGCACACTTTGGTAAAACTTTAACTCGTTCACTTCTACATAACTCCCTGATTACTAGTCAAAGATTTCTATTCAGGTCTCATGACATAGAGAGATAACTTGGTTTTCTTAGGTGTATCTATAAGACGTGTGTGTGTGTGTGTGTGTGTGTGTGTGTGTGTGTGTGTGTGTGTGTGTTCGTTCGCATATTTTTTTTCCTCATTATCTCCTGTTCATCGTCACTGTTGGAGCCAAAAACTCTCTGTCCCACCACTCGGCAAGTGGATTATGCCCTCTTGCTGACACTGCTCAGTAGGTGCTCAGCTCTGAGTAACGGCTAAGCTATGGGACACAAGGGTCTTCCATCTATACTAATGAGCAAATGTCAGATGTTCCGGAAACCTGTTTAAATGTATTTAAACAAACGAGTTGACTTATATGTATAAAGCAGGGTATGCTTCTTTTACCTAGAATTCTTTAGGGTTTTCGGTTCTGCTTTTCTCTTTTGACAGAATCTTACTGTAGTCCCAGATGGCCTTAAACTTATCTTATGCACCAGCCTGGCCTCAAACTTGTGGTAATCCTCCTGCCTCTGCTTTCTAAACACCAGAATTATAGGCATGTACCCCCATGACTGAAGTTCTACCTAGAATTTCATTATGCTTTTCTGACCCCTTTATACAAGCCCAAGGTGAAACTCCATTATTCTCTTATCCATATCCATATCTCATATCCATAGAACAGGCCTTCTTGCACCCAGGGAGTCTGAACACCACATGTGTAAACTTTGCTCTTTCCTAAAACGAAATTCACCTACATATATATATGACACACACCCCTTGCTGTCCCAAACAACTCTTTGGTAAGCTGAGAAGCCTGAGTCCCAGAGGCAGATGGGCAGCTCATGTTCCAGGAGCCCCTAGGACAAAAGAGCCCTGTTCGGGGGAGGGACATCTGGCACAGAAAACATCTCAGCACTCAAAAAGATTAGCAGCTCAACCCAGAGGAGCCTTCACTAGAAAGGGCCCCCAAGAAAGACCCTGGGGCGGGGCAGGCCAGCCCTCTAAGGCACAAAGAAGAATCTCAGATTCTGTGACAGGACAGGACCACAGAATCTGACACTAAGCTGTGTGTGTGCTGGACACAGAGGCCTGGCAGTTTCCCACACTGCGAGTGTGGTTAACACAAACAACGCATTCACTGTAGCTGAGGGCCCACTGCTCATCCGTCCTTCACGCCAGAACACAGGTCACTAACAGTCGAAGCCAGGTGCTAAAGGTACACACAGCGGAAGACCCCCAAAATCTTTCTCTGGGGCCTAGCCCTGCGGCTCTGCCTGATGCTCTCTCCCATGCCCCCTCCCAAACTTGCCAGATCTAGCCCAGGTTCCAGTGTCCTGGCCCAGTTTGGCCACCTCTGCCTGAATCACAAGAAATTTCTAGGTTTCAGGTCATGCCCTCCCTGCCCTGCTTAGCCCCCAACTCATAAGTTCATCCCATACCACACAAAATTTCTGCACGCAGCAGTCTCTAACCCCACACTCCAGGCTGGAACTAGAATTCACACTCTACACAGCCACCCTGTCTCATCTGTGCACCTGACTTCATCCCACCCAGCCATTTCCAACCTCTGGGCTCCACACGCTCACAAACACTCTCTTCTACCCCAGACTGCTTTGTCCATATCAGACACAGAACAATGAGTCACATGCTTGGATCTCATAGCAAAACTGCAAACAATATGGAAGATCAAGGCAGTCTCTCCTAACCAAAACCCACCAGTCCTGTAGAAAGGTTGCCCATAAGAATTAGCTTTACGCGTCCCAAGGCACAGCATTTAAAAGAACGATCATAAACTTCATCAAAGAATTCAAGGAGTTTAAAGCAGACACAAAGAAACGGCTCAGTGAAACTGAGGAGAAAGAGCTTAAGGAGAACAAACACCTGAGGGGTGTCCAACAAACCACGAACAGCCAGGCTTGGTGCATGCCGCACCTCCCAGTTCTTGGAGGCAGAGGCAGGCAGATCTGAGTTCAAGGCCAGTCTGGTCTACATAGTGCATTTTAAGACAGCCAGGGCTGTACAATACTGAGATCATGCCTCAGAAAGAGAGAGAGGGAGAGGGAGAGGGAGAGGGAGAGGGAGAGGGAGAGGGAGGGGGAGGGGAGGGAGAGAGAGAGAGAGAGAGAGAGAGAGAGAGAGAGAGAGAAGAAGAGGAGGAAGAGAAGAGGAAGAGGAGGAATAGGAAGAGGAGGAAGAGGAGGAGGAGGAGGAGGAAGAGGAGGAAGAGGAGGAAGAGGAGGAAGAGGAGGAAGAGGAGGAAGAGGAGGAAGGGGAGGGAGAGGGGGGAGGGGAGGGAGAGGAGGAAGAGGAGGAAGAGGGGAGCCCAAACAATCCAGAGCTTGAGAACAAGAATCAATAAAGACATAGAAACACTGGGCTGGAGAGATGGCTCAGTGGTTAAGAGCACTGGCTGCTCTTCCAAGGTCCTGAGTTCAATTCCCAGGAACTACATGGTGGCTCACAACCATCTGTAATGAGATCTGGTGCCCTCTTCTGGTGTGCAGTCATACAACAATCTAAGCAAACAAACTGAAATAATGATAAAAGCCTTCTAGAAAAAAAAAAAAAAAAAAAAAAAAAACAAAGTCCAGAACAGATAGGCTAACAACAGACCTCTATTAGACTTTCAAAGACTTTTTCATAGCCAGTCCTTCTTAAACTATTCACAGACACAGACACACACAGAGACACATACATGCACACACACACACACACACACACACACACACACACAGGAGCACTCCCAGACACCTTCTATGAAGCTAGTATCATTCTTCTAATAGCAAAACCTGGTAAAGGCACACTCAGAAAGAAAAAAAAAATCGCTGATGAACATAGAGCCGAAAATACTCAATAAAATACTTACGAAATACAGACGAACATCAAAAGAATGACCAAGTTGGATTATCCTGAAACACAGGATGCTTCAACACACGAGTCAATAAATGTAATAAACCACATAAATGGCCTTGAATACAAAATCACATGATCATCTCACCAAAGCCAAGAAAGGTCTTTGGCCAAATCCACCATGCTTCATGATAAAAGTACAAAAGAATGTCGTGTTTGAGGGAACATACGTCAACATAATAGCAGTCATGTAAAAGAAACCCACAGCTGCCATCATCCCAAACAGAGAAAGGCCTGAGCAATCCCCTGAAGTCAGGAATGAGACAGCGACGTCCGCCATCCCTACTCCTCTTCAATATGGCACCCAACACACTAGCTGGAGAAAGAGAAAGAAATTAAAGGGATACAAATAAGAAGTCAAACTCTCCCTATTAGCAGATGATGTGACAGAATACAGTAGAGACCCAATATTTTTTTACCAGAAAACTTCTAGAGATGATCAACAAATCAGCAAGGTGGCAAAATACAGAATCAACTTGCCCAAATCAAAAGCTTTTCTTATATACCAACAACAAACAGAGAAAGAGATCATGGACATACCCACATTCCCAACAGCCCCAAAGAAAATAAAATTGTGAGAGATACACCTAGCCGGAGAAGCAGAGGACCTCTACAGTGAGAACTTTAAACCCTTCAGGAGCTCGATAGAGAAAGATACCAGAAAATGGAAAGACATCCCATGTTCATGGATAGAAATAATATTGTAAAAAAGAAAAATGTTCATTTTATCTAAAGCTATTTACGGAGTCGATGCAATTATAATCGCAATCAAAATCCCCATTTCATTCTCATGAAAATGGTAAAAGCTATTCTAAAAGTCACACGAAATCACACAGGACCCCCCATATAGCCAAAGCCATCCTCAGCAAAAAGTTCAAAGCTGGAGGGGTTACCATTTCCTATCTTATCATCTATTCCAGAGCTGACATAGTAAACAATATGGCTCTGGTACAAAAACAGACATGAAGGCCAATGAAACAAAATCAATGGCTCAAATACAAGCACACATACCTTTAGCAATTTAATATTTAGCAAAAACATATATTAGAGGAAAGAAAGCATCTTCAGCAAACAGTGCTTGGAATCTGGATGTCCAAACGCAGAAGAATAAAATAAACCCATATTTACCACCTTGCATGAAAAGTGACTGAAGGGACCAAAGCCCTCAATGCGAAACCTGCCACAGTGAGGCTCTAGAAGAACACATAGGCAGGACCCTCCACGGCATACGTGCAGAAAAGAACTTTCTGAATAGGACTCTATTTGGCTAAGAATTAAGGCCAACGACACACAAGTGGGACTTCATAAAACAAGAAACTTCTCCACAGCTCAAGAAATAATCAGCCAGGTGAAGGGGAAGCCCACAGAACGGGAATCTTTGCCAGCTATATACCTAACAGACGATGATTAATAGCCAGAATATTAAAAAAAAAAACTTCAAAAGAGTAAAAAACAAGAGTTAAACAGCTGTCAAAAATTAATTATATTTATATTAAATTATTTGCATTATATTTAATTATATTGAATTTTTAATTATTTATAGTGTAAATAATTATATTATAACTGCAAAAAAAGAAATAATTTTAAAAATACTCTAGGGGCACAAGAAACATTTGCCCTTAGAACAGAAGGCAGCAGCATTCAGGTGAAAATATTCATTTAATCTTCAGGCACCTGGGCGGAGCAGGGACAGCTTCTGGCCAAAGCTTCCCACGGAAGCAGTGATTTCCCAGATGAAATAGCTAGCTGGGTAGGACTTTTACACTAAATAGGAAATGGAAACAAGCCAGCCAGCCATCGGCACGCTCGCTGGAGAGTTCTTAAAGTTCTATTTCTGTAAACAGCCTGCAGTGGGAAAATAACAGAAGTTCAATTATATGAAGACTAGAAGGGGCTGAGAGAGAGAGAGAGAGAGAGAGAGAGAGAGAGAGAGAGAGAGAGAGAGAGACAGAGAGAGACAGAGAGAGAGAGAGAGAGAGAGAGAGAGAGAGAGACACTTAGACTATCAAAGCAAAGGGCAATGCTTCTATCTCACAGGCCGCTGTGCGCGCAGCCCCTCCCTGCCCACTCTCCTCTCCAGCTCTGTGGTAAGCTCCAGTGGATGCACAGGACTCTGCAGGAAGACCCTCTCCCACTAACCCTCCCCCACTCCCACACCTTAGGTGCTGCCTATGCTCTCAAGCTTCACCCCGAACCTGGCGAGATCTCTGGTGCCACCTGGAGGCCAAACTACCTCCCAGTGCCTCACTCTTCCCACCACTGGACACCATGTTTTATCTCTTACCGCCTACAGCCCCTCTGGACTCCACCACTACCTGATGCTTTTGTGGCTGCTGTGGTCAGCTGCCAGGTGACCCATACTCCCAGGATTTCCCCTGTTCTATTCCACTCTATGTCCTTTATTAGAGTTTTGTAGGTCCCGAAGTGCTAAGTGCTGGGATGCCACCCTATCTCCCTCCCACCCGCCCCAGTCCCCCCCCCACTACCCCCTAGCTTATCCTATAGGTCTCTTCTTCAAATATATACATTCTCTGGTGATCTCATCCAATCCCATGGAAGTGCCGCCTTCGTTAGTCTGATCACACTGTAAAACAGAGCACCTCAGACTGGGTCTCCTATAAACGGCAATGGACCTCTCAGAGTTTAGCGGTCAGGAGTCTAAGATCAAGGTGAGCAGATCTGGGGTCTGTTGGACACTGCTCCCTACTTCAAAGAGGCTCCTCCCAGTTGCACCCTCAAAGGGCAGAAGAGCTAAGGGACTCACTCCTTCGAGTCTCCTTTCTAAATTAATGATTTATTTTTTTAGATTAGATATAATTACATCATTACTTCTTTCTTAGGGTTTCCATTGCTGTGAACAGACACCATGACCAAGGCTACTCTTATAAAGAACAACATTGAATCAGGGCTGGCTTACAGGCTCAACCCATTATCGTCAAGGCAGGAGCATGGCAGCATCCAGGCAGACATGGTGCTGGAGGAGCTGAGAGTTCTACAGTTTGATCAAAAGGCAAGTAGAGAAGACTGACTTCTAGGCAGCCAGGGGGAGGGTCTCAAAGCCCAACCCCAGTGACACACTTCCTCCAACAAGGCCACACCTCCTAATAGTGCCACTCCCTGGGCCAAGGAGGCCCAGGCCACCATATTCCACTCCTTGGCCCCCTTAGGCTTGTTCAAATACATGAGTCTTTGGGGCCATATCCAGTCATAGCATAATGCAAAATACATTCAGTCCAACCTCAAAAGTCTCTGTACTCTATCACAGTCTCAATGTTTAAAAGTCCAACGTACAAAGTCTCTTCTGAGATTCATCCACTTAACTGTAATCCCCTATAAAATCAAAATCGAAAAGCAAACCACACACCTCCAACATCACAGGACATCATACCTTACCATTCCTAAATGGCAGAGTGAGGAAATCCTGGGCAAAAGCAAAACCAAAACCCAGCTTGTCGACCTCCAAACGCTGCATCTCCATGCTTATCATCAAAGCTCTCTCCAGATCTCCAACTCCTTTCTTCCTGACTGCTGTTGGCAGATCTAGCATTCAGCAGCAACAAACTTTGTTCTCTTGGGCCGGTTCCACTCCCTGTTAGCAGCGTTCCTTGGCAGGTAATCCATAGCTGTGCCATCTCTAACATTTTGGGGGTATCCAAGACAATATCTGGGATCCACACATGATCTTCTGAGCTCCTCCAATGGCTTGGGTCACTTCTCCCGCTCTGCCCTCTGCGGCACTCTAAGTTCTGGCTGACTCCATTCCACTGCTGCTGCTGTTCTTGGTGATCATCCCATGGTACTGGCATCTCCAATACATTGAGGTCTTCTGCCGCAACTAGGCTTCACCGAAAGCCTCTATAGGCTCCTTTCATGGTGCCAAGCCTCAACCTCTTTGCATGACCCCTTCATTTGTGGGCCATCAACTGCAATTGAGGCTGTACCTTCACCAAGGGCCTTCCATGGCCTCTCACAGTGCCCAGCCTCAGCTGCTCTCCATGACCCCTTCATGCCTTCAAAACCAGTACCACCTGGGTGATTTTTACACAGTTCAAGTCCCGCTGCAGCATGAAGTACACCCTTGGCTATCTCTGGAACACAGCTTCTTTGTGCTCTCAGAAACACTTCCCAGAAGATGTCACTTCAGTGATGCTGGCTTCTTCTTAATCACCGCAGATTCAAACCGCCACACGCCCCCTCTCCCTTCCCTTTTCAAGCCTCTTTTGTAAGGACACCAGTCCCGTTAGGTCTACCCTCGTGAGCTAATTGCTTCCAAAGACCTGACTCCGACCCGGGAATCTGGAGAAGTTACACGTTCATTCCCTGGTACAGTCAACTCCCAAACTCCACACTCGGGAAGTCAATGCTTTGTCACCATGTCCCTGGGATGTCTAACATGCACAACAACACACTTAGCAACTCTACAACTGCACTTCTAATTGTCTCCTGTTCCCTTTTCCTTCCATAGCCTTCACTGGCCCATGAAATCCCCCCCAGTGATAGCCCAGGATGAGCTACTGGTAAGAAGTGCTCTTTTCAAATCAGCAGTAAATGTCCAGCAACTCCTGTCAGTTCTACCTTCAACAGACAGCCAGTAGCAACCACTGGGAACTTTAAAAATGTTTACTCACATGGGCGCTTTGCTTACATGTATATGTCGCTTGCACGCTCGATCTCCTCAGAGGCCCGAATAGGGTGTCGGATCTCCAGGACCTGGGGTTATGAATGACCATGAGTGCTGAGCTGACAATCAAACTCCGGTCATTCGGTCAGAGCTCTGCATAACTGAGCCATCACTCCAGCCCAGAGCCAGTGCAGCTCAGCAGATTCGTTTTAAGACTTCTAATGTGGGCTTGGGAGGATTTACCTGTAATCCCAGCGCTCAGGAGGCAGCAGAAGAAGACTGCTACAAGTTCGAGGCCAGCCTGAGTTATACAGCATGCGCTAGACCAGCAAAGGTAACCTAACAGGTCCCTTCTATAAGACGAAAAGAGAGAATTCCTAAGCGACCCCTGGCTTCTCAACACAAAAGTCAGAAGCCCTCTAATAGGAAATTATTACTCCCGTGAGGTGATCCCAGGGTGTTCCCCACACTCAGGATTAGAACTTAATGCATAGTGACAACTTTGGAGTGTTGGGTTTTTTAAATGCACAAAAATGTTAAAAGAATATGTTCTCCTTTTAATCCTAGGTGTGGGATATGAGGCTGCTTCCCATTGTCCACGGCCGCTGGCTAGGATTTGCCTTCTGCTCTGGTGGGGGCATGATTTTGCCAGGTACAGATCGTTTCTGAGACTGTGTGACGTTCGGGATTCTGGGAACAATTTTAGTTGGTACATAAATGCTAGGGGCCAAGAGGCGGGGAGGGTTGTTGGTTGGTTGTGGTTTGTTAAGTAGTGGTACACAAAGAAGAAACAAGAAGAAATCGGTTTTCCTGATGGTGGAGATCAACCTCTCCCGAGGAACTCGATCAATGTCCCTAGTCAGCAGGAAGTAGTCTACTGATAACACTGCCCCCTTCAGACCCCTGAATCTTTTCCTCTCTATCCTTCTCCCTTTTCTAGTGTTAGGGGGTTGGAAGGGTAGAGAAGGGTGGAAGAAAAAGGGACCCACCAAAGTAGCCAAAGTCAACCACACTAAAATCCTTACAATGCCCCGTAAGAAAGCGGAGTGCTCTGCCCCTTTTCTTGGGATCCCATACGCCCAGCCCGACCAGTCCCTCACGCTGGGATGATGAGCCTGAGACCACTCTCCTCATCCTGTTCCTTTTAGAAGCTCCTCCCACCAACATCCCACAGGCAGATCCCCATCTCAAAGCTTAAGGATTTTCACTCACAGGTTACCTCATAACTCACTTCCCCAAAACCACTCCATTTGACCTTCCAACACTCTCACCTCCCTAGCAACCCTCCCGGCCTCATTTTTTTCTCCCCTAGAGTAGTCAGACAATGACATCAGAAAGTCAGACAAGTGCGTGCTTTACTGACTTGCCGGCTGTCAACAGATGTCTATGGGTAGGATATAAACTCCAGTGGGGGAGGAGTCCTTTGTCAACCTGTTCTGATACCTGCTGTGTTCCCACTGCTAAAAGCAGTGCTGACTCAGTTTCTCAGCATTTGTTGAGTATGTGGGTGAACTTCTGTGGTTGTGGAGAACTGGAATATCGGTGGGTCCTGACCCTACTTCTTATCTGGGGTTATCTTTAGCCTTCCTAATAACTGTTGCTGACCTAACATCCATCCTTGCCTGTTAGGTAAGTCACTGTGGTATGTGCTGACCTCTAACGTCTCCCAAACACAGGGTGAGAATACCATCCGTCAGACAGCGGCTATGGCACGGCACACGTTTTCCTCCCTCGCTGTACCCCACCTATCTGACACTCCTATGATATATTTAGTTTTCACTGTTCCATGTCTATACAAACATTATGAAACCATTACCATGCCAGAGCGTGCTATTTAAGGTATCTGTGCTTCCCCACCATTGTTGCCCACACTTGGCCTCAGAATACTTGTTCTCCATTGGAAATGATGGCTGGGTTTTGCATCCGCTGGTAAGAAAAAAAAATCAGGTCTCTGGAAAAAGTCCTAATGACTTCAAACATTTATTCAAGGAAATCTGTTTAAAATTGATCATAAAAATGGCTGCATATTAAACCAGCAAGTCAGCAGCTCCACTGTAGGTGAATGAGGGCAGCCATGAACAAAAGCCCCATTTCTCCCATCTCCCAAGGTTCTGCTGTTTAGAGAATCCGAGAAGACGTGAGAGGAGGGAATGTTAAGAACAGCAGCCTACTTGGTGCCCTCAGCCACAGTAGAGGAGAAACAAAATAAAATGTAGGTGCTTCCAACCTCTTGCTTCTTACTCGAGTAGACTCGAGGGATGGTTGAGGTTTTTCAGCGAAAACAGCTTCTACACGCCCGCCTGAAGTGCCATGGGGACTGTGGGCCCCTGTCCTGAAGTCTCCTTACCTCCCAGGGCCTGCCACTCAGGACCTGATATGAGAGTGGCTACCTCAAACGTCTCTGAAATGCCTTCCCCATCTGGCTTCCTTCTGCCGATGTTAATCCCCTCATCAAGTGTTCTCCCAGGCAAACCTCTGTTCTCTGTGGTGCAGCCAGGCTAAGGATGGTCCGTCCCAGTTCTGCTTCCCTGCGGATGACGCTGCTATTCTGGATCCATGTTCTTGTATTTTACTCTGTGAGATCAGGAAGCCCTGCAGCACTCCACACTTGGCTTAATGGTGTGTTCCCCATTAAGTAGCTTAGTCCATTGCTCTACGGATCTCTGTGGCCACAAGTCATCCATCTTCGCCATAATGTAATAAGGACCGCCTTCCCTCAGGTTCCCAATGAGACTCTCCTCCTTTCTACCTAACGTCTCGCCACAACTGCTTTTACTGCTCTTCTTATTCCCGCCAACACTCTGGCCAACCGCTTAGATGTCTCTAGAAAGATCCAAGCTTTGTTTACATACGGCTCCCGTCTGAGCCCTCCCCAGCATCACCCTCACCACCTGTTTAGACTGATCTATGGTTTTTCTGGCCCGATCTCCCAAACTCTTTCAGTCACTACCTACTTCCCGATTCCAGGTACTTGTTACAAGGACACTCTTCATTACCAATCTCTTAGTGTATCTGGGCAACTATCACAGACAACGCAGTCATTTATAAAGAACAGAATTTTATATCTCACCATTACAAGGCAGGCAAGAAATCCCAGATCAGAGCCATTGGTCAGTGTCTGGTAAGAGTTGCTTTTTACTCAAGGTGGTGCCTTGTTGCACTGTCTGGAGGGAAGAACCAGAGTCCTCACTGGTAGATGAGAAAGAACGGGGCAGGAGGCAGGGAGCAAACAGTTTCCATTAAGATTTCCCACATGAGCACTTAATTCCAAGTTCACGAGGACTCAACCCTCACAGCTCTGTAACCTCCTAAAGGGAATATCTCTTAAGACTGCTGTGCTGGGATTACATTTCAACATGAATTTTAAAACAAAAACATTTAAGCCAGAGAAAGGATACTAGAATAAAAGTTGGATATGACGGCAAAGGCGGAGAACGCTCAGAAAAGCAGGGTGGGATTGTGATTTTTACAGATCTTAGACATCAGCAAAACTGGATGCACTGTTCATCTATCCAAATACACAAGACAATGGTTTTTAAACACAAAAGGCTGAACTACAGGGCTGCAGTTATAGCTCAATGGTAGAGTATGTGCTTGAAATACCTGTGGCTCTGGGTTCAAATCCAAAACAATACAACCTGGGTTATAACAAGTGCAAAACAGAGAACAACAGTCTACAGTGCTCTTTGCCTGCTTGCCCTGACCCTTGCTGCCAAGTTCATCCCCTCACTAGGATTGGGCCCACTTTCTCGGGGATTCTGGTGTATATCAAAGGCCTGACACATCCAACTTCATGGACAGAACAACTACTGGGTTCTTGTGCTTTCCATTGAGAGGAGCCATTGTTGGAATAGTGGAACCACAGTCTGTAAACCACTCCAATAAATCTCATTTACAGAGAGAGGTGGGGGTTCATTCTATCAATTCTCATTCTCTAGAGAACGCTGACTAATACATGGAAGAAAGGTGGATGTGTCCTGTATGCAGTGCCCGCACCCATGTGTTTGAATGTGCAGGTGCATGTACCCATGAGTGAATGTGCAGGTGCATGCATCCATGTGTGAGTGTGCAGGTGCATGCATCCATGTGTGAATGTGCAGGTGCATGTACCCATGTGTGAGTGTGCAGGTGCATGTATCCATGTGTGAGTGTGCAGGTGCATGCACCCATATGTGAGTGAGTATTCAGGTGCATGCACCCATGTGTAAGTGTGCAGGTGCATGCACCCATGTGTAAGTGCGCAGGTGCATGCATCCATGTGTGAGTGTGCAGGTGCATGCACCCATATGTGAGTGCGCAGGTGCATGCACCCATGTGTAAGTGTGTGTGCAGGTGCATGCACCCATGCATGTGAGTATGCAGGTGCATGCACCCATGTGTAAGTGTGCAGATGCATGCATCTATGTGTGAGTGTGCGGGTGCATGCACCCATGTGTGAGTGTGCAGGTGCATGCATCCATGTATGAGTGTGCAGGTGCATGCACCCATGTGTGAGTGTGCAGGTGTGTGCATCCATGTGTAAGTGTGCAGGTGTGTGCATCCATGTGTGAGTGTGCAGGTGCATGCACCCATGTGTGAGTGAGTGTGCAGGTGCGTGCACCCATGTGTGAGTGCGCAGGTGCATGCACCCATGTGTGAGTGAGTGTGCAGGTGCATGCACCCATGCATGTGAGTGTGCAGGTGCGTGCACCCATGTGTGAGTGCGCAGGTGCATGCACCCATGTGTGAGTGAGTGCGCAGGTGCATGCACCCATGTGTGAGTGAGTGTGCAGGTGCGTGCACCCATGTGTGAGTGCGCAGGTGCATGCACCCATGTGTGAGTGAGTATGCAGGTGCATGCACCCATATGTGAGTGTGCAGGTGCATGCACCCGTGTAAGTGTGCAGGTACATGTGAATGTGAATGTACATGCATGTTTGCACAGGTGGAGACCAGAAGAGGACATAGGAGGTTTTCCTCTATCACTCTCCACCTTCTCCTTTAAAACAGGTTTTCTCACTGAAATGGAAACTAACTAGCCATTTTAGCTGAGCTGGCCGGCCAGCTAGTTCCTATCAGCCTGTTTCTGTCCCCACATCCCACACTGCTGAGTTAACAGGCAACCACGGCCATGCCCAGTTCTCTACACGGGTACTGAGAATTCTGACTCAGACCCTCAGGTTTGCCCGGGTGCTCTTACCCTCTCTCTCCTCAGCCCCAGTACTATTTTTTTATTATTAACTTATTTATTTGGTCATGTTATTATCCCAATCGTAGCCTCCTCCCTCCTCTGCTCTCAGTACCCCCTTACACCTCCCCCAATTCCAAACCCCCCTTCTCTCAGGAGAAGAGGAAGCCCCACCATGGGTACCCTGTCCTAGCACATCAAGTCACAGCAGGACTGGGTGCATCCTCTCCCACTGAGACCAGACAAGGCAGCCCAGCTACGGGAAAGGGATCCAATGGCAGGCAACAGAATCACAGACAGTCTCTACTCCAATTGTTAGAGGACCCACATGAAGACCAAGCTGCTCATCTGCTACATGTGCCTAGGCCTAGCCCATGCTTGCTCTTTGGTTGGTGGTTCAGTCTCTGGGAGCCCCTGTGGACCCAGGTTAGTTGACCCTGTAGGTCTTCTTGTGGTGTCCCTGACCCTCTCCGACTCCCTCAACCCTTTCTTCTTCCTCCTCCTCTTCTTCTTCTTCTTCTTCTTCTTCTTCTTCTTCTTCTTCTTCTTCTTCTTCTTCTTCTTCTTCTTCTTCTTCTTCGGTCAGGTGAGGTACAGACGCATAATTTATTATTACATTTTATAACTGATATATATGGTTATATATATTTTTTTCATAACCAATAAACTGACAAAATAATGAGGAAAATGCAATGTGATCAAAGAGTGAAAATGGGGAGATGCAGGGACTCTTTCTGTAAGGGAAACAGGTACAACAAACAGCTAGGGCAGGGCACGAGGCGATGGGAGAGACAGCAGAATAAAGGCTCCCTCGGTGGATGGCTGGGTGGATGGCAGTGGGAGGTGGAGGTGAAGAGGGGGATAGGTCCTCAAGATCCCAGACAGGTAGAGAGGAGGGTCAAAGGTATTCGGTTCAGTGACACATAAGGCGATGAGGCAGAGGGCTGGGTGTTCAAGGCCAGCCTAGCCTACAGATCAGGGCCTGGCCTCCAAGAAAAAGAAGGGAAAGGGGGAAAAAAAGAAACAAACAAACCGACCAAGTTACAGATCTAAATAACAATTGGGGACTAGGGGAGAGGGGGTAAAGCCAGGAAGAAAAGTTAAAGACAGCGTACCCGAAGTACCAGTGTTCTACAGGAAAGAGTAAGGAGAGACAAGGCTGAGCCCAGGGCCCCTCCCAGGAGCAGTGACAGCCCGTAAGATTGTGACTATCAGGGAAAGCGCAAGTCAAAGGTACGGCTGAGATAAGGAACACACTGCTGCCAGCGCCAGCTACTCAGACGCCTGACATTTTGACACCAGCAAAACTTACATTCTGAAAGGGCAGATTTCACAATCCCTGGTCATCGATTGGCTAGGGGGTGCAGCTCTGTGTGCAGGCACAAGGCCCTGAGTTCCATCTTGCCCTGGCCAGTTTTTATGTCAACTTGACACAGGCCAGAGTCATTCTGCAAAAGGAATCCTCAGTTAAGGCAAGGCTGTGGGCGGGTTTTACATTAATGACTGATGTGGTTGGGCCCATCCCATAGGGAGTGGTGCCGCCCCTTGAGGGGAGGGGTGTTACTGGTTGAGAAAGCAAGCTGAGCAAACAAACCAAGGGCGAGCAAGCCAGGAAGCAGCACCCCTCCATGGCCTCTGCATCAGCTCCTGCCTACAGGTCCTGCCTGTGTGTGTTCCTGTCCTGACTTCCCTCCAGGAGAGGTGGGATGTGGGACTGTGATTTGAAATGCATCCTTCCTCACCAAGTTGCTGTCGGTCACTGTGTTTATCACAGCACTAGACATGCCCCAGTCACGCCCAAAGGAAAATAAAGCTTTTCTGCTTTATGAGACGAGTCTACCTTCCATCTGCTACCTTCCATCTTTAACTTAGTTTAAAAAACAAAAACAAGAACTGAGGGATGGGGGTGTAGGCAGCACATTTAAGGCAGAGGTCTAGCCCCAACATCACAAGGAAGGAAGGAAGGAGGGAGGGAGGGAGGGAGGGAGGGAAGGAAGGGGCATTGTCAGAGCTTCACCAGGCAATGCTCTTCTCTCATGTGATTCAGGACGACGTCGAGTCACCTGACCAAGGTGACACCTTACCCTGTGGTTATTGGTGATCAGCAACCGCGTCTCTACTGTGGCCTCCCCTTCTGATTCAAACTGAAATGATTGCCAGTAAAGCATTTAACATCCAGCCACGGGGCTGCAGAGTTGGCTCAGTGGTTAAGAGCACTGGCTGCCTGCTCTTCCTAGAGGACCCAGGTTCGATTCCCAGCACCCACGCAGCAGCTCACAACCATCTGAAACTCCAGTTCCGGGGGATCTGCCACACTCTTCTGGGCACCAGGAACCTAACCTGATACACGGATATTTATGCAGGCAAAAACACTCATGCACACAAAGATAAATAAGTAATAAAGAGAATAAAGCTGAAAAAGAAGAATAAAAAGCCAGGCTTGGCCATTTAGGCACTGAAGCATCTGCATCACCTGGTGATCAATGCCACATAGAGAACCCCCTGAAGAAAAACACAGACAGTGAAATAATGCTATGAAAGGTACCTTTACATACTATGCAGAAGAAAGAGGCAGACTGTAGTGAAATTACCTGTAATTTCAACCCTGAGTGGGGAGACTATTGTAGATCAGCCTGGGCTACACAGTAAGTAATGGGCTAGCCAGTGCTACACAGCAAAACCCTCCTATCTCAGAAAAAGAACTACATTATTACGTATAGTTTGCACTCCCTTCAATACCCAGACACTTAAGAACAACCAATGACACAGTTTGGACTGGCCTGGCCTCTGGGGCAGGGACCAAACAGCCCACTCTGTCCTTGGAAAGCATGATGCAGAGGATAAATGTTAAATGTTCTAAGTGTGTTTAAGCATCTCAGAGTTGAAAATTTAAGCCAAATTCATTAGTTTAGTAACATTAGATGGTATTATCAAGCATCATAAAGGAGACCCTCCGTTTTGGAGAAAACTGGTCGGGCTGACCTAGGACCAAACACTACTACATTTTCTCTTATTAACATGCTCCTTTGAGTGAGTTATTTAACTTCTGCATGAGTTTCCCCGCCAACACGGCCTGGATACCTTTTGCAGTTCTAACAGTGCCCGAAGTTAGCCCTGATCCGGTGAGACAAGGGCTGGCCACGTAAGAGTCTCTAATTCTAGCAGGTGCTACCGTGCACCTGAGTGACTGACTGTAGGAAGTCGGGGTCCTGCACGACCTTAAGATGGATAATTCAGTACGGCAGCTCACTGAAATGCATTATTAAGGACACAGTGCAAGAACAGCCACATGGAGGAGGTGCTCAGAGCAAAGAGGAGGGGATCAGTTCCCAGAGGCGCCGAGCCTTCTGTAGACAGACAGGCCACCCACACAGCCAGAATCTTCACAAGGTTCACTTCCTAGAAACTCCCCAAACTCATCCTGTAGGGGTTTTATGGAGGTTCTGCTTGGTAAGCAGGATTGGTAAAATCATGAGTCATTTGTGATTAACTAATCCAGTCCCTTCACACCCTCAGAATGTGTGTGCGTTGGGGGGTGTGGGATTGGGGGTGCCACGGAAAGTTCTAACACCCAAACCAAGTGACTGGTTTCTCTGGTGACCAGACCCAGTTATAAAGTACATCAATGTCTCCTTCTTAACAGACCCCAGTGAAGCTGAAGGGCTCTTCTTGTGAACAATAAAACGCTCTCTCCTCTCACTCTGGATGAAGAAACCTCAAGGTTCAAGAAGCCAGGACAAAGATCAAATACCCGTTTCCTATTCTCCAACTTACGCCTCAGGACTTGGACACTTTGGAGGCTCAGAATGCTTCGCTGAAGTCTGAACCACTTGGATCTCTAGTCCAGTGGGAATTTGCCCGGAAGTCTCGTCTGATCATTCGCTAAAACAGAATCATCCTCATCATCCTGTCCTTCCTCATCCCCTTACCTGAAGGGGACCCTGCAGTGTCTAAGAGGGGGATCGAACCCACTAGACTGAGAATAAAGACCTACCTGGTTCAGATTGACTTCACCAGCCTGGATCAGACTTCAGCGAGTCTAATGCCAGGCAGTTCGTCGCCAGAATGTTTAAAGCACCATTTTGGTAAAGGTTTTCAGGCAACGATCATTGCAACCTAGGTGTACAGTAAAGCTCAAGGTGTGACTACATAGAAACTCCTTTGCAAAGCACACATGACCACAAAGGCAGCTTCTATAGCCAAAAGGCCTAGGATCTAGTGTGGTTTTCAGAGGATGGTAGAAGTCAGCAGGCCATAAAGTACTCCTGACATCTCCCCTAAAGGTAGATAATGGTCTAGGGAGGGAAGAATCTGAGATAATCGTTCTAAGGAATTTGGGTGAGGTCTACCCCTATAGCGGAAGGTAGGTGAGTCTGCCTCCGCAGATAGCAAAGACACCCCAGCTCGATTAACAGTTCTGGTTCTCTTAGTGCTTCTCTGTGAGTAAAGGCGTTGTGCCCCCAACACCTACCCTGTTGTTTACACTCAACACTCCTATACTATTCTATAAGAAAGTCTAAAGGAAACGTCTCAAGTCATAGCTGGATCCTCAGACCTTTGCATTCCTGAAACAATATCCAAAAACAAAAAAAAAAAAAACAAAAAAAAAAAACCCATGTGCTGAACAACAGGGACAAAATGGTTAATATCGGGCTGAGACCGGGGACATAGTCGCTAGTGGAATGCTAGAGGCCCTAGGTTGGTCCTAGGCACAGAGTTAAAACAAAAATCTGCATCAAAGCATTCATAAGCACAAGACTGTGGGTTTGACTTTCAGTACTGCAAAAACAAAATAAAGACAAAGCAGCATGAGTCGTAAGAACTGAATGAGAGAGTGAACACACGGGAGTATAAACCAATACAACATCACAAGCATAGTAGGTTCAGTGACTTTGCCTACAGCCATTATCAGTGTACTTCAGAAGTTGGTGAGGCCAACGTGAGCCAGGGCGGTTAACCAACTGCTTTCAAGGAGAGGAACAGGTCTTGAGTTTGACCTGATTAGATAAAGACTTTACTCTCTCGTGGGGACACTTCAAGAGATAGGCCGAGCATCTCCTTTTCTGCTCTGGCCACCCCTACCCTGTGTGGGCTGTCTTCCCACTCTAAGAATTACCTACTCAGCAAACTCTCTCCCTGCCGATTAACCTACACTCCCTTCATGTCTACACACCAGAGGCTAAATGAATTTCACTAACAAGGGACGCTCAATAAAACTGCTGGATTAATTCATTTCAGAGACCTGTACAAAAGGAGCAAGCTCCAGTCCAGCAATCCAGACCTAAAGCAATACTCGCAGTATTAAATTCTACATTAATGACCAGCTGAATGGCTGGGTGGCGGCACCATCATGAATCCTGAGGACCTAAGTTTGCTGAAAGGAGGGAAAAACCAACTCCTGAACGTCTTCTGCTTACCTCTGGACCCAGAGTCTCTTCCCCCTCCCCTTTCTTTCCCATATACACATACATAGATTCATACATTCATACATACATACATATTTTTTTAATTCAAGTACAAGTAAGGCAAGATGACTCACTGGGTAAAGGCACTTGCTTTTAAGCCTGATGACCTGAGTTCAGTCCCCAGGACACACATGAGCACTAAGTCCAGCAAGATGCCCCTGACCTCTATCACACACACACACACACACACACACACACACACACACACACACACACACACACACACACTTAAACAATTCAAGTGCAAAGATCATGTCAACAGGGAAAGAAAGTAAGCAACCGCCATGGCCACCCACGAGGGGAACCATCAACAGCTAGGACACTCTAAGAAACAATCTCCAAAATACAACTACATGAAAGAAAAAAGTGATTTCAATTAGGCAAGACAAAATATTTTAAAACAACACACAAATCTTCAAGAATTCTTCACATGCCCGCGACCTACAAGTTTCAGTATTTGCTCATTGGAGACGCACATGAAGAAAAGAACTGAAAAAGAGACCTGATTTTCTCGTGTTAAATATTTCTGTGCTGTGTGCATCTTTAAGGGACTGCATTAATTAACCGCTTGTATTATTAAAATGAACGCCTTTAAGCCACAGGACTTGGATGTAGACCGTCTGAGAAGCCAGGCATTAGCCAGGCATTAGCGAGGCATTAGCACTCCTAGGCGCAACTAGAGTTTTTTCACAGCAACCCCACGACCGGGGAAAGTGCTGGGCTCGACACGGTTGAACACCAGAGGGCTGGCGAGTAGCACCCTTGATCTAGAGGGCTTTCCGCCCAAGCCACTCCTTGAGCTGGATTCTCGGGGGTACGTGTCCTCAGTCACGAGTACTGGAGGAACAGAGGAAAATTGCGCTTCGGGCAGGTGCGTACACGCTGCGGTCCGGGGAAGGAAACTTACTTTCCGACTGGCCTCTTTGGCTGTGACCTTTCTCTCCTGTTCAGGCATTGTCCCCACAAACGCCAACTTCTTCCTGGGATCCATCCCCGAGCCCAAAGGTCACCTGGTCGGGGGAGGGAAGAGCGACTTTACAAGCCAGGGAGAGGAGGCGCGAAGACGCGCATCCGTGGTTCCTGGGGAACACAGGGCTCAGATCTCCCAGCCCCGGAGCTGCGGAATCGGGACAGCGAGGTCCGCGGTGCGCTGCGGACAGGGTGCAGCGGGGACCACAGTCCCAGGGCGCCCGCTCCTGCGCAGCCCCCTCTCCACCCAGCGTCCCGCTACTGCGGCCGCTGGGGACTCGCCGACACTTCTGAAAGAGCGGAATCTGTACTGGAAGATTAGCTCGCCGCCCGCCCGGACCTCCCATTGGGTCCCAACCGGCTGCCAGCGCCGTGGTGGGGGCGGGGCGGGGTGCCCTCAAGGGGGCTACCGGACCCGAGGGGCGAGCGAGGTAGGAGGGGCGGGAGAGCCGGCTGTCCATCACAAGCCACGCCCCCCCGCCCACCACCGCAGTGGTGTGGCCCAAGTGGGATGGGCCCGTGTGCGCCCCGCCCCGCTCCGCCTGTGGGAAGCGGCTATTTGGCTACCTGCAGGAAGGCGTGTAAGTAGGGGGCGTGGCTAACAGCGCACGCTCTCTCAGGAGCCAATAGAATAGTAGAACAGGCAAGCGCTTCCGGGCTGCGAGGGGAAGGGTGGGCTAAGATGGCGGCGGACACAGGGAGCTGGTGCGTGTACGCAGTGCTGCGGTGAGGAGCTGGTGGCCTGAGCACAAGAGGGCGTGGAGGGGCTTGGGGCAATCCAGATAAAGTCTGTAGAAAAGCTTTTATTCTCGTGCCTCAGTTTACCTCAGTTGTCCCGCATGTCTCACCAACTGACCCCTCAGCCTTTTCCTTACCGGTTACCTGCTGCTTCTCTGCTTCGTAAACCAATTGGTTGCTTCTTGACCATCTGTTGAGTGATTGCCTTCCTGGTTAATGTTTAAAGTTGTAAATATATTGCTTTTGTTTTTAAGATACATAGGAATTGCAGAAGTTAAAAGAGGAATGTTAACCACCCGGTGATTACTACTATTGTAGTAGTTCCATATTTCAAAAGATGTTCCTATCTTAAGACGGCCTGCCTAAGTTCATATGTATTTTTGTTCAGGTTGAAAATTTAGAGCTGGCGTAAGAGCGTTCTGAAAAGCACGCATTATTACCAAAGTTTGTATTACATCTTCATTTCTGTACTTTCTGCCTCAAGGTCTGTAGTGATTGCTAAAAAATATGAACCGGCTAGGTTGTTCTAGCACATTCTTGACCTTTTCCTGCTAAATAACTGGAATGCTGCCAGCTCTGTACGGTGCCCGTTGTAATGACTCCCTGCATTATAATGGTGTTTGATGAGTAATCCATAACCTTGAATTACAGTTACCTTTCTTTAAAACATCTTGTTTAAATATGGGTATATATTGGCTAGGAACCAAGTGTTTGCCTAGCATGTATGAGGCCCTGAATCACCTCAATCACTACCACTCAGGGGGAAAAAATAATTTGAATATTTCGTTACCAGACTTAGAGAAATTCTCTCTGATACTTAATATTAAGCGAATGTATAAAAAGTAAACCTTAATTTGTAGCTGAATTTTTAAATTAACAGCAGGTTGATTTTTTTTCACCTTTTATTTATTTCAGATTTTTTTATTCACTCTTCTTTCCTGGACTAATTATATGTGGAGTTCTGTGCATATACTTGGTCATTGGCCTTTGGGTTATCAGGAGACATCTACAGAGGAAGAAAAAGTCAGCCTCAACCAGCAAAAATGGAAAAGATCAAATGGTGGTTGCATTTTTCCATCCATACTGCAATGCAGGCGGAGGAGGAGAGAGAGTTCTGTGGTGTGCTTTGAGAGCCCTGCAGAAAAAGTAGGTATGCATCTTTCTTAGCTAAAACCCCCCTCGCTGCTGCTTGCCTCCTAAGATCAGACTAAATTTTAGTTTACACAAACTTCAGTGTTACTGGGCTGTTATCCCAACTTGCTAGAGTCTAAAGTGGGAGGATCATTGGAGCCTAGGAGTCATAATCCAGCCTGGGCAACATAAGAAGTACCACTCAGAGGGGGAAGAAAAGAAAAGCTAGCTTTTAAAACCTCCTTTTATTGCAGATAAAAACACTAAGCTACATGAACAAAATCCGTCCAAGACCCTTCAGGATGGATGGAGAGGAACTCATAATACCCCACCCATCAGTGAAAAAGCCTTGCGGGAGGCATAGTGCTTTGTGCTGTAGCCACTAGGAAGTTGCCTTTGTTTAAAACTCTCCACCTGTGCTCACTCAGGCAACCCTAATGAAATGCCCACACACCAGAAAAAGACAAAGAGGGCAGGGGAAAGGCTTGCTGGGAAGAAGAGATTCGTTGGACTGGAGAGGATGATAAGTGCATGGTATACGTGAGAGCAAGTAGGGATAGTAACGTCAGGGAAAATAACCTACTTGTTCTTGGTTTTATTGAGGCAGGGTCTCACTGTGTAGCTCTCTGGCTGTCCTGGAACACACTCTGTAGACCAGGCTGGCCTCAAACCCCCTGCCTCCCAAGTGCTGGGATTTAAGATGTGCACACTAGGCCCAGCTGAAAATAATCTTCAAAGAGTGTTATAAAATATATAAATCTCTGATGTCCGTATGAAACCTATCCAGGTGAGAACATAGTCCCAGATTCCCTTAGAGAACAACCTTGAATTATCTTAAGTGCCAAAATTTTTGACTTAGTTGGCATGCTTTTTAGTTGAAAAAGGTTTACAATTTTTAACCAAAAAAAAATGAAATAAATAAGTATGTAGTTTTGGGAGAGTATTCATGTGTGCTTGTGCATGTAGAGGCCATAGCTGGTATTGGATTTCTTTCTCAGTTGCTTTCCACTTTTTGCTGAGGCAGGATCCCTAGCTGAACCTGGACTTCAGCATCCCTGCCAATCTAGCTCGGCAGCTTGCCCAGAGGTCCCACTTGTCTCTGCCTTCCAGAGCAGTGGGATCACGCATGGCTGCCACTTTATAAGGGCTCGGGGTACAAACATGTGCTTTATCCACTGAGTCATCTCCTTGGTCTGAGTCCAGTGTTTTACTGTTATGTTAGTAGTCAGGGTATAATTGTGTGTGTAGGTTACTTACAATGTGTTTAAAAGATGTTATATTAGAACTAGTTAAGTAGCTAAGGAAGTCTGAAAATTGGGGTAGCAAGAAAACAATGTGTATAACTGGACTTTTTTTTTTTTTTTTTTTTTTTCCCCTCGGAGCTGGGGACTGAACCCAGGGCCTTGTGCTTGCTAGGCAAGCCTTTACCGCTGAGCTAAATCCCCAACCCATAACTGGACTTCTTAATATGGAAATTACTTCTAAAGATTTGATTCCTTTTTATTTTATGTTTATTAGTACCTACATGTATGAAAGGCATAGGATCCTTATGAACTACCATGTGGTACTGAGAATTGAACCAAGGTCTTTTGTAAGAACGATGAGTACTCTTAGCCACTAAGACATGTCTCTAGAACCAGGAATTAATTTCTTTCTTGTTTTTTTTTTCCCGGAGCTGGGGACCGAACCTAGGGCCTTGCGCGCTTGCTAAGCAAGTGCTCTACCACTGAGCTAAATCCCCAACCCCCAGGAATTAATTTCTTAAAGGAATGTGATTAACTGCCCCCAGCCAGTTAAACTTCATTATGTAGTTTACATATTTGGGGGGTAGGGAGATGTTAAAAAATGAGAGGAGAGAATACTAAGTAGTACTTTAAAGTTATGATTGTATCAGGCTGGGAGGGTAGCTTAGCAGTTAAGAGCGCCTGGCGCTCTTCCAGAGGACCTGAGGTCAGTTCCCCGCACCCACATCAGAAGGTTGACTGCTGCCTAACTCTAGCCCTAAGAGATCTAATACCTGCTCCTGCCTTCCAGAGGTAGCTCGTACGTGTGGCCAATACTCACACAGTCACAGACAATACACATAAGTAAAAATACACCTTAAAAAAGAATCATGATCCAAACCCAAGACAACTTTAGGGGGTCTTAGGTTTTTGTTTTATTTCATTGCCAGTTTATAGGAAGAATCATTAAGTAAGGGCCCCACCCATGTCTTTATTTGTTTTTTGTGAGGCTAAAGGTTGAACTCAGGACCTTGTGTATGTTGAGCAAGTGCCCTACAGCTAAACTCCTTAAAATAAACACTTTCAATATGTCCTAAAAATGCAAACCTCTCATTAATATGTCAGAAATTTCTGTTGGTGTTTGCTCCATTTAAACCCATAGGAGAAGGAATGGCAAATAGGTAGACATGGCATCAGTCTCCTCAGCTAACTAACAAAATACCTTCAGCTGGGTGGGAATTTATCTCTCATGGTTCCAGAGGCTAGGAGTCCACAGTCATGAGCCAGAGGACGTGACTCTGTGCGTCACCGCTGCTGGCTGTACTTTCCTGCTGTGACGGGGTGAACAGACTCCCTTAGTCCTCCTCCAGGGTACCACAGAGGGTCTGAGTGTAGCTCAGGGGTACAGTGTGTATGACACATGCACAAGAAGACTCAGTCCCCGTTCCCCCATTACGAGTCCCTTTCCTTTCAGTGCCCTTCTACTAGAGACAGATTTCAACAGACAAATCTGCAGGTGACAGGCAGAACTCAGCACAGGCCTCATTTGAAAGATTGAGACTAGGAGCCCAGAGGAGATGGAGTCCGTTTTAACTCAATAAATGAAAAATGGTAGAAAACATTTTAGTACAGAAATCAGTTTGCTTATGATTATAAGGAAATTTTAACATTTGGCTTAATTTTAATGTTAAGTGTTAATGACATTTTATTCCAGATATCCTGATGCAGTCTATGTTGTGTATACTGGTGACATTCATGTCAGTGGTCAACAGATACTGGAAGGTGCTTTCAGAAGGTTTAACATCAAGTTGGTTCACCCAGTGCAGTTTGTTTTCTTAAGGAAACGCTACCTTGTGGAAGATTCTCGCTATCCTCACTTCACATTGCTAGGCCAAAGTCTTGGATCCATTCTTCTTGGCTGGGAAGCTCTGATGCAGCGTGTTCCCGATGTGTACATCGATTCGATGGGCTACGCCTTCACACTGCCTCTGTTTAAGTATGTGGGAGGTTGCCGCGTTGGGAGCTACGTTCACTATCCCACTATCAGCACGGACATGCTGTCTGTGGTGAAGAATCAAAATCCTGGATTTAATAACGCTGCTTTCATTAGCAGAAACGCTCTCCTCAGCAAAGCAAAGCTCATCTATTACTATTTATTTGCTTTTGTTTATGGCCTTGTTGGATCTTGCAGTGACATAGTCATGGTTAATTCTTCATGGACACTAAACCATATTCTCTCACTGTGGAAAGTCGGGCATTGCACTAACATTGTTTATCCACCTTGTGATGTGCAGACATTTCTGGACATCCCTTTACAAGAGAAAAAGGTGACCCCAGGGCATTTACTGGTTTCCATTGGCCAGTTCAGGCCGGAAAAAAATCATGCTTTGCAGATCAAAGCCTTTGCTAAGTTGCTAAATGAGAAGGCAGCTGAGTCCCGCCATTCTCTAAAACTTGTCCTTATTGGAGGATGTCGCAACAAAGATGATGAGTTTAGAGTAAACCAACTGAGAAGACTGTCTGAGAATTTGGGAGTTCAAGAAAATGTGGAATTTAAAATAAACATTTCATTCGATGAATTGAAGAATTACCTGTCTGAAGCAACAATCGGTCTGCATACCATGTGGAATGAGCATTTTGGGATTGGTGAGTTTTGTTTTGTGTTTTAACAAGTTATTTGATACCGCAAGATGTGCATAAGGTCCTAATAACATTCCTGTTGCTGTGACAAACATGACCAAGGCAACTTAGGAAAAGAAAAATTGGGAGCTCATGGTTTCATGGGGTCAGAGTCCATGGTAACAGCACAAATGCATGGTGGCTGAAAACTTCCATCTTGAACTACAGATTGGAGTCAGAGAGAAATGTACAGAGAATGGTGTGAGTCTTTTGTCAAGGCCCGCCCCCAGTGACACACCTCCTCCAACAAGGCCACACCTAATCCTCCACAGACAGTTCCATCCACTGGAAACCTTATATTCAAATATATGAACTTATGAGAAACATTCTCCTTCAAAACTCTTCAGTCCTTTTGATAAAATATTGTTCTGGAGGCCTCTACTTAAGGGTATAAATCACTCATATATCCTTTAATATATAAGTATACATTTGTAGTCTATCAGTTGTGTTCCTTTAGAGAGCTCTGACTAATACAGAGTGACACAGGCAGCTACAGATGTGGTGAAGATGGCTGGAGGAAAGAGAGCAAGAGGAGTCTCAGGAAAGAGCTGAGGAGGAAGAGGTGAGCAGGCAGAAGAAGGGGGGGCTGCAGAAAATGGTTGTGGAGTGTATTTGGAAACATGGAACTGGTATTTGGTGACAAAAAGCTGGGCCCCAGGCTGGCACTGGAGAAAGAAGGGGGTTATCAGTGACCTAGGGAAAGCAGCATGGCCAGAGAACAGGAAGCACAGGTGAAACCAAGCGCGGTAGGCTGAGCAGTGGCAGGAGAGCAGCACTGCTGGCTCTGTTAGGGAGGGCAGGGAGAGCGCACAGCTGGGAAAGGCTGGGGCGGGGCCTTTACACTCCATGCACATTTGACAGGCAGTAACCAAAACGTGCTCAGTCCACCTTGCTGCTGAACTCTGTCCAGCTGTGCACCTATGAGCATAGCGCACTTTAGTTCTCTAAGGTTGCTAACACTTACCTACTGCTGTTATTGGGCCTCTTAAAACTTTACTTTTGGTGTTTTCTTACTCTTGTTTCTGATTCTTGTTAATCTTCTGTGGTCCTGGCAATAATGTCTAGCCTTCTACTTTGTGTAGTGTATTCATTTTTTCCCTTCTTTGAGACAGGGTCTCACATGGTCCAGCCTGGCCTGGAACTTGCTATGTGACTGTGATGACCTTGAACTCTTGCTCTTCCTGCATCTCCCAATGGCTGAGATTGTAGGTGTGCACAGTCATATGGAGTTTCTATGTGGTGCCTCAGTTCAAACCCAGGATTCACTCTACCCACTGAGCTCCGCCCTCACCCCAGTGTACTGCCTTTACAGAACATCTCTGTAGATCCCATCTAAGGACCCAAGATGCTAGGGAACCATGCACTGGGTGAAGTGCTCACTGTGCAGCATGAGGACCTAGGTCAAATCCCAGACCCATGTAAAAGGCAGCGGTGGCAGCGCACCTCTGACCCCACCACTAGCACTGCTGGTAGTGCTGGAGAGTCTAGGGCAGCGGTTCTCAAACCTCGTAATGCTGCAACCCATTAATACAGTACTCGAGTCATGGTAACCCCCAGCCATAAAATCATTTTTGTTGCTACTTCATAACACTAATTTTGCTACTATTGTGAATCATAATGTAAATACCTGTTTTCTGATGGTCTTAGGCAACACGTGAAAGAGTCCTTTAATCCACAGGGATTGTGACCCACAGGTGGAGATCAACTGGTCCAGTGGATCATTAGCTCATTGGCCAGTGAGTATAGATTCCAAATCAGTGAGTGTCTCCACAATGAGTGGAGAGCAGTAGAGCAAGCTGAAGTCAACTCATGGCCTCCACAGGTCCATTCAGAGGCAGGTGTGTGTGCGCGCACACACACACACACACACACACACACACACACACATGGCCCTTAACATCATTTTATGTTGTATCATGTTAATCAAACTTAAAGGTCTGGTTTTTGTTTTTCCCTCTCAGGAGTTGTGGAGTGTATGGCGGCCGGTACAATTATCCTCGCACACAATTCCGGAGGCCCAAAGCTTGACATCGTCATTCCTCATGAAGGACAGATAACTGGATTTCTGGCTGAGAGTGAAGAAGGCTATGCTGAAACCATGGCCCATATTCTCTCTCTGTCCCCAGAAAAGAGACTTCGAATCAGGGAAACTGCTAGAGCATCTCTGAGCAGGTTTTCCGACCAGGAGTTTGAAGTAGCATTCCTGTGTTCCGTGGGAAAGCTGCTTACTTAATGCCCAGTCTGCACATTCTCGATGTTTCATACAGCGTGGAGCTGGAGACAGTGGGAGAGCCTGGACTTGGTGTGTGCAAGTCCCTAGTTCCACCTCCAGCGCCAAAAGTAAAAGGAAATACCGTCACGTGTAAATATTTTCTAACTTTATTCTTTATTGTAATAAAAGCAGCCTGAACAATATTCTTAGCAACATGTGTATAGACAGGACAGTAGTTAACAAAAACGGCAGAATTAATCTATATGGAAAACGTAATCTCGGGTATTTTCTCTTTTTTTTTGCTTTTTTGAGACAGGGCCTCTCTGTATAGCCTTGGCTGTTCTAGAACTCACTCTGTATACTAGGCTGGCCTTGAACTCAGAGAGATCCACCCGCCTCTGTCTCCCAAATGCTGGGACTAAAGGTGTGCCACTGCACCCAGCTTCATGTAGCTTCATGAACAGACTTTACCTACTGTTTGGTCTCAAAGTCTGAACAGTACAGATCTCAAAGAAAACTACCAATCAAATTTTCATATACTCATGCATCTTTTTAATTTAATATTTTCCTTTCCTTGTCTTAATCCTTGAATGCTCCTGCCTCCACCTCCCAGAATGCACCAGTGCATACAGAAATTGCAGAACTGATGGTGGAGCCCGGGGCCTCAGTCTAGACAAGCATTCTACCAACTAAGCTGCATCCTGAACCCCAAGTCCTGCTTTTCAAACCACTTTTGCTTTAGAAAACATAAAATAACACTTCTGGGGTTCTAGTTTGTTTTATGATGATGGAGGACCATGTAGAGCCTCAAACTGTAAGGAAGAGCAGGGCCGTGAATGCTGACCACCTCAGAGTGCCCTGAGCTGATCTCAGACTGACTTCCAGAGGAAAGGGAAGTGCTGAGAGAAACAGCAGGTTATCAGCTGGCACTTTAAAATGTATTTGTAAATTTTTGGATTAGATTCTGTTTGACAGGTGGGTTCAGGGTTAGAGATTGAACCTAGAGACATACTCGTGGCACACAAGTGTTCTAACCCATGAGCTACTTTCCTCAACCCCAGGAGTCTGAAAATAATAGCATGGGTAACCCTTTTAAGTATACCTACTAATTTTCTTAAAAGGAAAAAGAAACTTCAAACAGGCATCTCTAATCCTATTCCTAAAGTATCAGATGGGGTGGACTGATTTCTTCAATGGGTACGTACGATATGTTGAAGTCAAAACAGGCAGCAATCTCTCCCAGAACGAGGTTTCTGTGGAAATTGGGTTCTGTTTAGCACTCACCCTAGTTCATTTGTATGGGTTTCTCATCTCCTAACTACTGAAGGCTAAAAGTCAGCCTCAGTTCATTCAAGAGAACATCAAGCTGAGTTGCTCTTCTGAAACTGACCATGTTGTATGATCCTGCCCACATACTGTGAAAGACCATGAGATGGCATTTTGAAAGAAAGTGCCAAGTGGTAGTTTGCATACTGGGCTGCCTCACTTCAGTTACAAATAGCTGGCCTGCTAACACTGAAAGCTATGCATCAACCTTTGGGGGTGTTTTCTTCTGAAGTCAATGTATTTATTAATACCTTCAGCATTATGATAACCACATGTGAAGTATATGAAGCCTCCCTGAAGATTTTAAACTTTGATTTAGTTAAAAGTAACCAAAGATTCAGTGATCTGATAGAAATGTAAGAAGGTGTGGGGGCTAGGGACACTTTTAGGGAAGGAAATAGATAAAGGAGGGAGGTCAGAAAAATAAAAATAAGGACACCTGAAAAGCCATAAGGAATCATTCTATTAAGTATTTACCAATAACAGCAACAAACTGTGTGTGTGTGTGTGTGTGTGTGTGTGTGTGTGTGTTTCTGTGTATAAGTACACATGTAGTTTTAATGAGCTTTTCTCTTCTACTGGACTGACAGATGACCCAAAGACCAACACACACACACACACACACACACACACAACCCAACACCAGACATGAGAAGTGTCTTTTGAGGTTTTGGCCAGGGCTATCCAAGAGACTCCCCAAAGCATACAGCCTATTGTCCTTGCTTACCCCAGAGGTGAAAGATAAGTCCCAACTGCTGAAAACACAATGTACTTTAGAAACAAGCCAAAAGACCCCTGAGCTGGAACTGACCTGAAAATGCACAGAGAGAGAGAGAGAGAGAGAGAGAGAGAGAGAGAGAGAGAGAGAGCGCTGTTGCTGCCCCAGGACTAACTCATGTTATGAAGGTGCCAGGCAACCTTCCAAAGGAGAGAGGTAACCAACGGTCCGCCCCAGTTCTCCCACCTGTAAACCACGTTGAAAACCAGCACAGCACACACACTTGACAGTAACCAACAGCTCTTCAATTAGACCACGACCTGCTCAACTAGAGGGGGAACCTAGCTAAACTATTCAACGCTACAGAACAGCCACTACTAAACCAGCCTGATTCCTAACAACAATCTAAACATCGTCTAGACTCTTAAAGTGTACAGTTCCTCAAGTATGACCTACAAACTAATGCCAACTCACACATTTTCTCTCTTTAAGTGACTATGCATTTCACCAAGGACTCTCCTAGACTTCTGGGGATCGTACTGTGAGTGATATAGAGGACTGCTGGCTGTTTACCAAGTAATTTAGCACTGTAAAATCCATTCTTAAAACTTTTTTTTAACAAAAGTTAACAACCAGAAGTAAAGGTTTTCTGCACCCATTATTACAGATGTGTTTACAACTCTGTAGTTTCTTGGTTTCTTAGCCAGTAGGTGAAAATCAGTATAAATTGCTCCTGGCCTCCATTCTGCATAACCGGCAGCTGTGGGGGCTGAGGGTGTGACTTGGAGAAGCTGGCTGTAATACATGAGCAAGCTTGAGCCCCAGCACAGCAACACGTGAATGTGTGTAGAGATAGGACTGTGAGGGCAGCATGTGCCATTCTGTGCATACATCGTTCGTGCCTTGTAATTAAATAAATTGCCCACACATTTGTGTTGAGGCATTCAAAGGAGGCACACTGTCTCTTCCGGCCGGTTGGTTGGTTCTGGTTGTTAGTTGTTTTGCTTTGTTTGGATCTAGCTAGCTTCATTATCTACTCCCAGTTACATTGTTGATTCACTACAATGGGAACTCAGGACAGTCCCCGGCGAGGCACACCAACAGCTGGTGAGATTTCAGAGTGAAGGTGGACAGACTCTTACACATTCTCTATTTTATTTTCAACTTTACAGACAAAAACCATTTAAAGAACTGAGTAGACATCTTCATTGGCTGTTTAATGACAGAATCAGGATTATGGCCTGGTATTCTGACTCTTGGCCTACTCTGTCATGTTAAGACCAGTCTTTGAGGTAAAATTTGTCGATAGCCCACACAGCCTACCCATCCACATACAGTAATAGGACTAAAGATTATAGGAATTGGGATGAACATAAATAGGGGGTGTGGTGAAAGAAGAAATGATCCTCAATTTCTTAAAAACACTTTTACACTAACTTTTCAAAATTATGTATTAAAAGTATATGATTCACATATTTTTCCAGCCTTCCTAATAAGTTTTACAGATATTTATTTTTTACTAGATTTCAGGTAGGTACTCTGTGAAATGTTGAAGCTCATCTGTTTCTAGGAGACTTCTGAGTGGTTGTTAAGTCCACTACAATTATGATTTTCCCCCACAGTGGTCCAAGCAGTGGGGGTTCACATTCCTGTTTACAGTGATACTACAACTGTGAAGTGTATGTTACATACTCTTTATATAATATATTTATATCTAATTGTGAGGTAGAGCTATTGATACGAAACTGTATCTAAATGTGTCAAGTGATTTCTTTGATTCAATTAAAGTGTTTTTGCATCATTCCACTTCCTCTTTTCCCTCCCACCCTCCTACCTCTGGAACTCATGGTCTCTTTTTCTTTCATGATTATTGCCACATATGTATACAAATAAATATATAAATGCAGCCTGCTGGCTCCCTTTGGTCTTGCTTGTATGTATGGGCTTTTAGGGGTGGTATTGGCTAACCAATTAGGGGGTTCATCCCTGAGGAGAACTAATTCTCTCAGCATTCACTAATTCCCTGTAGCTCTTCATCTAAGACAGTGGTTCTCAACCCCTTTCTGGTCACATATCAGATATCTACATTACAATTCATAACAGCAAAATTATAATTTTGAAGCAGCAGTAAAGTAATTTTATGATTGGGGGTCACCACGACACGAGGAACTGTAGGTATTAAAGGGTTCACAGCCTTAGGAAGGTTGAGCCTCTGCTGGGGTTGGGCCATGCACAATCAACCACTTCAACATATCAACTGGCGTGGTTATTGTTCAGGTCTTGTTTGGGCATAGTGTTGATACTTTGTAGACTCCCTGTCATACGTAGAAGATAGAATATTGCAGCAGACTACCTGGTCCTCTGGCTCTTAAAAATCTGTCCCTCTCCTCTGTAATGGTCTTGTAGGGGTATCGATTGGGACTGGGCACCCCACAGACAGTTGTTCTCTAGTTTGAGCAGATTTGGCCTTGTGGGATGGTTCTTATCTGCTGCAAAAAGCAGCTTCTTTGATCAGAAGCGAAAACTATACTTGTCTGTGAGCATAAAGGTAAGTATTTGGGATGCAGTTAGGAAATACACGATATGCAGAAGTGGCGGTAGTACATTATTCTCCAAAACTTATAACCTCACCAGTAAGGCATGATTTCCCTTCTGTTGAGGGGGACCTTACGTTCAACTTGGCAGGTAATTGTTACCATTGATATATAAGTACCAGCATTGCACCTTTAGGGACCGCTTGTCATGCTGTCATTCTTAGTGGTCACAGGCATCGCAGCTGAGCAGGACAATTGATTGCTATCCAATAGTAGCTTACAACGCACCTTCTAATGTTATGAAAGCCAGTTCTCAGGGAGGAAGCCTTTCAGTCAGATCACCTTGATTCCTACAAGTCTTGTGTCCAAAATGTGTGATGTGTCCAGCAACAGCGAATGACTTTCAACCTCTGGGAGGCAACTAGGATAAGAGCAGTAGCCTATAATCGCCTTGGGAGTCTCTTAATCTCCCCTGACCAACAACTCGGAAGGAGGCTTCTGATGCTCGGTTATTAGTCTGTGGCTCTAGGGGGATTGGGGAATGTTGTCCAGAATCCTCTGGAAGAACAAATCCTCTTAAAGCTGAACCATTTTCTGGCTCTTTATAAACCTTTAAAGCAAGACAGCTGTAGATGTGTCTCACATACTGGCTTTGGTGTTGGGGATCAAACTCAGGTTCCCATGCACGCTAAGCATGGACCTTAACTCTGAGCTGCACCACCAGTCTCCATCTGCCCTACTGTGAAAATTGCCAGAGAATGTTACAGCGTACTCATAGAAGCAAAATTATAATAAGTACCAGTGCTTTCAGAATACGTGTTTAATTGTGTAAAAGTATCACTGACTAAAAAACCTTGTTATGAATGAATGAGAGTGTATCTGTGTTTCAAAAACGTTAACTTCTGTGACATAACAATAATACGAACTTTTGTGATTTTTCTAGAAGAAAGCTATCTGCAATTCACCTCACTTCTCCTGTTGTTCTTCCTCTCTCTACTCACCCCAGAGTCTAAGATCACACTGTCTTTTGGGAAACCACGATCCCAGCAACCTGTTGTCATCTGTTCCCTTGTACTCTACCTCAGTGTTACAAGACACCTGAAGGGAAGCAGAAGGGACACCCTTCTGCTCACCTCAAATGCTCACCGCCAGTTAAGCAAGGACCAGTGGCATAGCTGCCATGCAAGGCCAACGCAGTTTGCTTCCTGATAAGTCTTCCCCAAATGACAAACTCATGGGCATAAGAATATAGTTTCAGGGGCTGGGGATTTAGCTCAGTGGTAGGCAGCTTACCTAGGAAGCATAAGGCCCTGGGTTCCGTCCCCAGCTCAGAAAAAAGAACCAAAAAAAAAAAAAAAAAAAAAAAAAAAAAGAATATAGTTTCAGTTTAATAGATGGACGTAAAGCTAAAAACAGTCCTCATCGGAGCTGTCCTTCAGGAGCTCATCAGGACAGAGTGTGTAAAATCAGGAAGATAGTGAATTTTCCTTTAAGGACACAGACTCCCATCAATGGGGAACGATTGTTCACACTTGCACACTTAGACTGGCATTTGGTGAACCTTGGTCTTAGCAATGCAGATTAACAGGCCAAAAGGCGCTTCCAGACCTTCACTGGAGCTTCCAGAGTGGCGAGTTTGTCTTTTCTTTCTCTCCAGGCTTCTCAGCATTCTCAGAGGAGCTGGGATCCCATTCTCTTCCTTCTGTGGAAGCCGAGAGCTTTTCTAGGGATTCTATTATTTCACTTCTCAGCTCATCCTCGGATTCTTCAAACTTTCTGGAATAACAAGCAGTCAGAACCAGTGTTAGAATATAAAAGCACAAACAGAAAAACTAGTCTCCTTTTTCCTGTCTGCTTCCGCCCTTAATGCTGGGCTTTCAGCAGATAACGTTTTCTGTCAGTTTGGCCTGGGAAGGGAGGTGTCTGTGACTGACTGTGTGTGCAGGTGCGATTGCCTATAGCCATGCATGCAGCAGCCGGAGGAGGATATGGGGTGTCCGGCTCTACCAATCTACATCCTTCCTTCAAGACAGCGTCTCTCATTAAACTTGGAACTAGCTAAGCCAACCATCCTAACTGTCTCTACTCACAACCTGGGTCGCAGGCAGACAGAATCATGCCTGTTTCAGGTGGGTGCTGAGATCCAAACTCGGGTCCTATTAGAAAAAACAAAGTTTACTGTAAAACCCCGCTGCACCAGGCTGGCGATGTGGCTCAGTGGGTAGAGCGCTCGCCTTGTGTGTGTGACGTCTCCCTCGTGTGTGTGACATCTCGGGTCTAAAGCACAGCAATGATTAAAGGAGGTGCTGCATCCCTCTGATCCACACAGGATGTGGAGGCAGAAGATTCAGAAGTTCGATATCATCCTTGACTACACAGTAGGTTCGAAGCCAACCTGGGATACATGAATCCCTGCCACAAAAACAGAAACAAAAACAAAATCAGAAACACTGCTAGACTAGAGCGGCCTCGTGCATATTGTGTGTAGTGTTTCTTGACTATGGCAAGAGATGACGTGTCCCAGGCATAGTGGTGCATGCAGGCCTTTATTCCCAGAACTCAGGCAGAGGCAGGCTGAGTTTGAGACTAAGCCTGGTCTACAGAGCATGCACCAATACAGCCAGGGAAATCCTGTCTAGAAAGACAAAAACAAAAGAGGGCGTGTGAAATGACGGACCTGCACCGTGTGGGATCCTGTCAGTGCACACTCTGTGAGGTTCACAGGAAGACGAAATTGCCTGCCTGCATTTCCAAGACCTAGTCCTGTTATTATGTAGTGTGTGGCTATAATTAAGTAAGGGGGGAGCCAGATGAAGTTGGAGACACACGATAACATGCTTTGGTAACTCACAACAACGAATGACCTTGGAGAAAGGTTAACCCACTCCTAGGAGTGCCAGACTGCATGAGCCACTATAGAATGGACCGAGAATGCCATGGGAGGTCACAAGGGACAACAAGCTCAGGGTCAGCCTTCCAGGGAGTCCAGCCCTGAAAGAGAGTTGAGCATGTTCAGATGCTTGAGAGAAAGCAGATACAGATGAGAGTCCCTTAACACACTGCTGGTCATACACACTCGGGTAAGTTCTAAGCCTGTGAGAGAAACATGGAAAATGACAGGGTTTGGGAAGCCATTAGGCCATGAGAGAGGAGCTCTAATGAACAGGACTCAGTTTCTCTGAAGGGAGCCTGCTGAGGTGTTTTTCCATTCCACTCAGCAAGGACAGTTGCTTTGCCTTTCAATTGTGAAGTCACCTTGATTTTTCCTGAGAAAATACAACACATTGTGACTCCTGGGTGTTTTATATTTACTTCTTCTGTGAACCTAGCAGTAGTAACACCCTTTAATGTTACTCTTAATGCTGGCTTCTCAGCGTGGGGGGTTTCTAAGCCACCCATAGGCTGTGATTCAAACTCCAAATCTGAACAAACTCAAGTCTGTGCTTATAAATTTTTGTGGGATTTTTCCCCCAAGTGATAAATATATATATGAGCCCCCCCCCACTAGGTTGGTTGTTGGTGAAACTGTTGATAGATTAGGAAGTATGACCTTGTTGGAGGTAGTGTGTCACTGGGGATGGACATTTAGCTTTTAAAAGCCCACACCAGATCCATTCATCCAGTCAGAGAGTCTGTTTGTCTGTGTCTCTGTCTCTCCTGTCTCTGTCTCTGTCTGTCTGTCTCTGTCTTTCTCTCTCTCTGTCTCTGTCTTTCTCTCTCTCTCTGTCTCTCTGTCTTTCTGTCTCTCTGTCTCTCTGTGTCTCTGTCTCTCTGTGTGTGTCTCTGTGTCTGTGTCTGTCTCTGTCTCTCTGTCTCTGTCTCTGTCTCTCTCCCTCCCCCTCCTCTCTCTGACTGCTGCCTACAAATTGGGGTATAAGCTCTCAGCTACTCCCCAGTGACATGCTGCCTACCTAACTGCCGCCACATTCCCTTTCGTGAGGTCACGGACTAAACCCCTGAAACTGTAAGCATCAGTGCTTCCTTTCATTAGCTGCCTTTATCGTGTCGTTTATCACAGCAATAGAATAGTACCTAAGACACCGAGACTGGGTCAGACAGACAAGCTATATGACTGGAATTTTTTCCTAACCCCTCCTTGTTTTCCAAAGGTCAGAAATGGAGCAGGACCCAAAGAAGAAAACAAGACCCTGTTGATTATTAGATAGGAAAGAAATGATACAGAGACAGGAAAGGACGAAAAAATAACTCTTCAAAATAATACCACCAACTGTCATTAGAAAACACATGACTAAACCTAGTAGGACGACAAAGATAAAATGGGTTGTTTCAGTGCTAGGAATCAAATGAGGGCTTTCTACACACGGCTGAGCTGATACCCAGCCCTGATTCTTCACTAACACAGTAGATGACGAACTCTAGATGAGGTTATTTCCATGGAAGATGTTGACAAATTTTCATAAAGCAAGTGTGCTCAGCAGGATAATTAATTAATGTGCAACATGCATTTAAAACTTTAGGGGACTGAGGACACAGTAGTAAAAGACTTGGCATGCTTGTGTGGGATACTGTGTTTGATTTTCGGTGCTGCCAAATTTATTATAGGAAATAACTTCAAACTAATAAAATAAGAAACATATGAATATGAGGAAAAAACAGGTAGGTTGGGTTAAAAGTACACATTTGTTTAAATGTAAAACCTAATAGATGATATCCAGATGGGATTGTAAAAGAGTATGTAAGAATTCATCTATAACATGCATAAGTGCCCTTTGGGTGTGTCTCTAAAAGCCTCCATAGATAAGAATGCTAAAGAACAAAACGTCTCAGGCTGGAGAGATGGCTCAGTGATTAAGAGCACTGACTGCTCTTCCAGAGGTTCTGACTTCAATTCCTAGTGACCACATCTGTAATGAGATCTGACGACCTCTTCTGGTGTGTCTGAAGACAGCTATTCATACACATTAAAAAGAATGGAGGGGTTGGGGATTTAGCTCAGTGGTAGAGCACTTGCCTAGCAAGCACAAGGCCCTGGGTTCGGTCCCCAGCTCCGGAAAAAAAAAAAAAAAAAAAAGTAAAAAGAATGGAAAGTCCCTGACTATTTTAAGGCAAGTTGTTTGGGAGAGGTTTTTGTTCTATGACCAGAGGCAAAGTCAGCTGCATGACCTTGAGCTGCCCCACCTTAAAGACGAAAGTGGTTTTCCCACCCCACCCTCCACTTAGAAGCTCCTCTAAGGAAGAGCTGGGATAAGATACTGGGATTTTTTCCTTCAGGTTTGCAGAAAGGAGAGAGAAGCAATAGCAGGACACAGGTAAAACAGTATTCTCAGAAAGAATGCTAGGTTGACCAAGACAGAAAGATTTCTAAAGAGCTGGCAGTTTAGTTGTAGGATCAGGCTTGGAAGCAGATATTGTGTATAGAGTTCAGAAAATAAAGTTACCTGCTGAGCTAGCAGGTTTTTGCCTCAGTTTACGCCACGCCACCTACAGCCACCTCCACCCATCCCGTCCTTATTGGTATACATATTAGATCATTTAAATGGTCACATATAAAGTCCTAGTTCACCCCCTAGTGCTGCCAAGGAGGAGAAACTATATCACTATAAAGTCAAGTGGCACCTACAGAAGAAAATTTAATAATGCTGGAAAACTTCTTTAAACAGCCAGGAACATTGAAACGTGTCTGTTCTCTACTACAAGGGAAGCTAAATGGGAAGGGTACCTGAGATAATTTGGATTCCAGCCTAACAACACAGAAGGACCAATCCTAGTTCAAATAAAAGCTGTAAATACATGGAGGACTATTATTAGGAGAAAGAGGTGAAAGGTGCCTAGGGGACAAGATGTGCTTCTACGAGATCACGCCAAACAGTGGATGGAGGACAAGAAGCTCACTGGTTTGTTTAATGGAGGAGAGGGAGGGGAGAAAAAATATCTGTCTCAGAGTGGGGAAATGAGAGTGATACAGACAGATAGACAGACTGACTGACTGACAGACAAGACAGGGAAACAGAATGAACAAGACAGAGTCATCTGGTGGCCACCATGCCACCACACAAGAGTGGAAACAAACGCACCCAGCCTGGCAGCTGCAGTGGTTGGGGACAAGCTGTTACCACTGAGTAGCTGAAAGGCGGGCTAGAGGGACAGCAAATTCACAACAGCTATGCTATATTCATGCATATGAAGATCCATAATCAACACCAATGCATGAATAAAGAAAATGTGCCGTATATATTTAATAGGATGCGATTCACCGTTTGTAGGGGCGGTGGCTGATAGAGTTGAGGCAGGGTGCCATGCAGCCAGGACTGGCCTCTATCTTGCTTGTAGCTGATGATGGCATGGAGTTCTCCATCCTCCTGCCTTCCTGTCTATAACTCTCAAGTGCCAGGATTATAGCTATGTATCTTCGTGTGAAACGAGCTTATGGTTCAACTCTAAAGCAGAAAAAAATCTGCTACGCCTAGGCACGCGTGAGTCTCTGCACACACATGCACACAACAGAGAAGGGAAGCGGGGGGCCGGCAGAGCCCCAACAAATCCATGCATCATGTAAAGCTGGGTCTCCTTAGCTAGGTCTCCCTGGGCTTAGGTCGCTATGGGCCACCTTCTCTCCCACTTGTACTCACGTAGCATCCCCATCCGAACCCGGTTGCAGTCGTTCATCACCCACTGTGATGCCCGCGGCTATTTCTCCCTCTTCCCTGTCTTCTTTAGGAAGCTGCGGTTTTATCATCACTACTGAAAGAAACGATAAAGATGAAAGGAGAATGATCTGTGTGCTTGAGGAGCAACATCTACCCACAATCCCACAGTGAATGCCACTCACGACGGCCACAGATGAGATGTTGTGGTTTGTGTAATGTCTCCCACAGGGTCATGTGTTTGAATACTCGGGCCCCACGCGGCACTACACGGCGAGGCTGCGGAACCACGGGGAGGTGTGGTTCCTGAATGGAGCAAGGTGGGTTGCTGTGCAAAGAGCTTTGAGGTTTATAGTCCAGCCCTGCTTCCTGCCCCCTCTCTGTTTTCCTGGTACACTGAGATGTGTTCAAGCAGCTGCCACATGCTCCAGCCGCCATGCTTTCCCGTTCCTCAGATCACGAGCTGAAAGAAGTCGTCCGCCCTTAAGCTGCTTCTTGCCGAATATTTAGCATTTGAGATGAGAAAAGCGATTAATTCGATATCCAGTTATTTGGTGCTGGACTGAAAACTTAGGCAACACAGGAAGACTCCAAAAAGGGAGCGTCCCAGTAAGGAACAGACAGAGAAGTGTTAAGAAAAGTGTGACACTGAAACTTAAGACTCGCCACCACGGAGCCGTCCCTAGCGTTCTCCGTCTCTGTAAACCCCCTGTACACCTGTGCTTCCTGGAAGTCCTGAGGCGGCCCGCACAGCAAGCCTTCACAGCTGTCCTGTGTCTTTGTATTCATTCTTATTTCAGAGATTCCCCATCTGGGCATGGTGATGTCTGCCAGGAATCACAGCAGAGGCAGGAGGATAAATGGGTTTGAAGCCAGCCTGGGCTGTTGAAGACCTACTCTGGTGTCTTAGTTACCTTTCTATCATTGTGACAAAATATCAAGGTCAGCTGCCTGCCTGTGTCCTTAAGGCCCCCCTAATTGAATTAGATTCCCATACACTTTTGTTGTTTCTTTTTAGGAGCAGAATATTCCTTAGGCCTTTTCTTTTCACAAGTCACAGGATTGGCCGGGGAGGGTCCCAGCCCAAGAATACCACTCCTTTCGTTCCACTTAGAATCTGCCTCTCTTTTGGCACAAGCCATGGCTACAACATTAAATCTCCCAGTGCTCTCTTCTGCTTCGCACTGTACATTTTGTATTTCTTTTTGCCTCACTCTTTTCCATTATAAAACTGCATAAGTATAACAATAGGAAAGTAACTAAGACACAAGTTTGGTATCAAGGAGTGGGCTACTGCGGCGACAGGCCCTACCATGCTGTGTCTTGGAGGAATTTGAAAAACTTTGGAACTTTGGATGAGGAAAGTGCTTGAATGTTGTAAGTGGGGCTTAACAGGCCCTCCTAGTGGGCGCTCTGAAGACAGTAGTGCTGAGAACAGCTTGGACTGTGGAGCCCCAGCTCACCCGGTTTCAGAGGCGAAGGATAGTTTCGTATACTTTGTTGCTGTTTCCTCTGTCTCGCTAGTTTTAGCCCCATTATTTTCTTTTCCCACCTACTCTTTTTATAGTGTGGTTTGCTCTTTCTTTTCCAGGCCCCTCAGCTGCAGTCAGTCTTCCCAGTATCTTCTGTAGGCGCCTGGGGCTATAACCTTTGCTCTAATGCTTGCACTGTGTCCCACGGGTGTGGGTGTGTCATGGTTCCGTCTTCCTTCAGTCCCAGGACTTGTTAAGCTTCCTTCTGATTTCTCCAGTGACCCAGCTTCTTTCTGCTCAGTAGTGTGTCGTTCTACTTGCATGAGTTTGTGTAACTTTCTGTCATTTCTATTGCTGTTGACCTCCAGCCTTACTCCATCGTGGTCAGACAACGTGAAGGGCGTTATTTGATTTTCTTTTGCAAATTTGTGGAGACCTGCCTTGTGTTGCCTATGTGGCTGACCGTTTTGTGTGCTACTGAAAATAAACAGAATGTGTTCTTTAGGGTGTGGGTGGAGTGTCCTGCAGATGTCTGTTAGATCTGTTTGGTTTATGATGTCATTTAGCCCCGGCATTACTCTGTTTAGCTTTTTGCCTGGATTGGTAAGCATAGTATGCCAAGGTTTCTCAATCTCACTGTGTTGGGTCAATCTGAGACTTTAGACCTAATAGCATTCTCTTTTGTATGAAACTGTTGTCTCTCTGGTAAACACGTGTTTAAGACTGTAATATCCTCTGGAATTTTTCTCCTTTAAGGAAATATATATATTAATATTAGTTTTGGTTTTAAATCTATTTTCCAGGTATTAGAACAGCCAGAGTTGCCTGTTTCTTTAACCCCTTTGTGTTCAGAATGAGAATCCAACAGGGCCCCAGCTATGTGTGCTTGCCTGCTTGATTGACAGGACCATCCACCATTCCTCAGAAGCAGCTCGTTTTTGCCTTGCTGAAGTATTTTGGATTCTGTGGTCATTTTCTTGGACCCCTCAAATTCATTTCTAGCACCCAGGCTGTCCAGAACTCAAATTCTTCCAGCCTCTACTACAGACGTGATAGGGCCATAGGTATACAGCCCTGTGCCTGACCTATGCTTGGTTTCTCCGGAGTGAATTTAGTGTCAACACCCTAGGGGGAGAAAGTTAAACAATAACATAGATATAAACACCATTGGGAGTATGTTAAACAATAACATAGAAAATTATATTTTGATTCAGTGGAAAATAAATCACTTAGTAATGAATCCAACAAAGATAAAGTCAATTATACAGTAACCACTTAGGATCGGTAAGAAAAATTGTTAACAAAAATATAATATAGATTAACCAGGTGTGGGGGTGCATTCCCTACATCCCAGCACTCAGGAGGCAGGGGAACAGTGTGTGTATAATATAGATAGACTGTTAGATAGATAGATAGATAGATAGATAGATAGATAGATAGATAGATATAGATAAACAGAACGATAGATGATAGACACACAGAGAATAGATAGATAGATAGATAGACATAGACAGACCAAGATATAATATCATATATGTGTGTATGTGTATATAATGAATAGAGATATATTGTATCATATAACACATAAGATATAATACAGAATGTAGCCATGTGCGGTGGTATGTGGCTGTCATCAAGAGGACCACTTGTGCCTATAAGCTTAAGGTTTCCTTGGACAACACAGAGAGATACTGACAGAAAAGGGGATGCATATTGCTTTTAAAATGGAGACTACTCAGGAGGCAGAGGCAGGCGGACCTCTAGGAGTTCACAGTCAGCCAGGCATACATAGCAAAGAGTCTGGGGTCATCAGAGCTACACAGTGACACACAGTCTTTTTAAAACAAAATGAAAACACAATGAATCATATTGGTTTGCATTCTTATTGCCCGTAGGAAAATGAGCTCTCTGAGTAGTTATCAAACTGAGCAATGCTAGACTGTCTCCCCAGAGCGCCAGTGCTTTCCGAGAGTCGTCAACTTGAAACACTACACAAAATTATGCCTCTGTCCTTGGAAGTGCATGCCTTTCGTTAGTTCACTTGGAACCAGCTTGGTTAGAGCAAATCAGACAAGCAAGGTGTGTTCCCAGTTCTCTCTCCAACCCAAAGGCACTACTGGTGCCTTTCTGCATCTGTAAATCGGTGACATAATTCCCTGGGGAACCGGTAACTCTGTTAAAAATAAAGCGCATACCAGTTTCTCCTTTACCCGCAGACAATAAGCCACTGCAGGCACGTTCTGTTGCCAAAGCAGGAGGGGTTCCTGGCACATCCCGCCACCACTGCTTCCTGTTTTCTTGGCTACCATCCATCACAATAACTTGGCCATCTGAAAAACGATACTGCATTAGCAAAAATAAAGATAAACTTCATGAAGTCATTGTTTTTGATAGCTGAGTAGTACTCCATTGTTGGATGTACCACATTTTCTGAATCCATTCTTCAGCTGAGGGACATCTGGGTTCTTTCCAGCTTCTGGCTATTATAAATAAGGCTGCTATGGACAGAGTGGAGCATGTGTCCTTGTTATATGTTGGAGCGTCTTTTGGTTATATGCCCAATAGTAGTATAGCAGGGTCCTCAGGTAGTACTATTTCCAAATTTCTGAGGATCCACCAGATTGATTTCCAGAGTGGTTGTACCAGCTTGCAGTTGCACCAACAATGGAGGAGTGTTCCTTTCTCCATATCCTCACCAGCATCTGCTGTCACCTGAGTTTTTGATCTTAGCCATTCAACTGGTGTGAGGTGGAATCTTTTCAGTTTTTTATATTTTATTATATTCTGTAACAGTCCACAGAATGCTAGAACCATGAACATCATATTCCTCATTGTGTGTGTGTGTGTGTGTGTGTGTGTGTGTGTGTGTGTGTAAGCATTACTACCTTTTTGTCACATGTTGAGGGTCATATTTTGCTGTGTGAACTGTGATAAGTTTCCATGTGCTTATTTTTTTAAGTTGAGTTCAACCTCCTATGTCTTACTGAATTATAAATCATCTTAAAAACTTACAGTAACTCATTTAAGTGATACAAGCTCATCCCTTGGCATCCAAAGCAGATTAGCTAGTTACAGGACACCAGTGATAGAAAATCTGGCCATGTGGGCTGAAGAGATTGCTCGACAGCTGAAAGCGCTTGCTGCTCTTACAGAGAATCCAAGTTTGGTGACTTTGAATCCATGGTGACTTTGAACTACCTGTAGCTCTGGCTTCAGGGAGATCCGATGCCTTCGCCATCCACTGGCACTGCTCGGATGTGTATATATCCACACCAAGACCCAAGGGTATATAATTAAAAATAGTAAAAATAAAATATTCTTAAATCTGCATATGATTAAATAGTTTATATGTAATATGTACTATTTGCGTAAAAACGTATGCACGTCTTCCAACATACTTTTCATCGGGGTGGGGATGAGACAGGGTCTCGTGTAGCTCATGCTAGCTTTGAACTGTCTATAGTTGCCGAGGGTGACCTTGAACTCCTTATCCTCCTGGTTTCCCTCTCTACCTTCCAGATGTTGGGGTTACAGCATGTACCACCAGCCCTAGTTTCAAGCGTACTTTATCTTTTAAGGTCTAATCTTTATTATTTTTAGTAATTCTGCGTACCTGTGAGAGTGTGGGTTTGTGCCTGCGGTTAACTGAAGAGGCCAGAGTAGGGGTCTGGGTCTCTACAACCAGAGTTGTAAAGGGTTGTGAGTTACCGGGAGCTGGGAGCTGGGACCCGAGCCTGCGTCCTCTGCAACAAGAACAGTGCCTACTCATTTTTTTTTTTTTTTTTTTTTTTGGTTTTTTTTTTCGGAGCTGGGGACTGAACCCAAGGCCTTGCGCTTCCTAGGCAAGCGCTCTACCACTGAGCTAAATCCCAACCCCCAGTGCCTACTCTTAACTGCTGAGCCATCTCTCTGGCCTATTTCCTGAGTTCTAAACCAACCCTAGGCGGCTCACGCACAGCACAGCGCAACGCAAGTGCGGCACAAATCGTGGTTCTGCTGCACTGCTTAGGGAGAGTGGCAAGAAAACGTCCCTACGTCTTCACACCGACGAAAGCCTTTTTCTCAATATTTTCCCATTTGTGATTTACTGATGCCAAGGACATCGAGAGCTGTCTATTGAATTTATAGCACAGTCTCAAATGCTAACCCTTTCTTGGGGCTACGTATTGAAGGACAGAGGAAGCACAAGGACTTGGGAGTTGGCTCGGTGAGTAAAGCCTGCTGTTGTGAAAGCGTGACCATCTGGGTTGGCTGGAGTTTGAACCCCGGATCGTGCATGTGCTAGGCCCTTGACAGCCGAACTACATACCTAACCCTAAGACCAATTGGTCAATGACATCACAAGGCTGTAATTAAGCCAGTGTTAGGAACTAAGTCAAGTGCACCCCCGTCCTGATCTCCCTCTCTCACTTAAGGAAATGTGGCAGGCGCGATTTTCTTCCTGTCATACACTGTTGTGTGACCAGAGTCATTGGCGTCATCGACTGCTAGGATAACTAGCACACGAGTCTCAACTTCACATCCATGATGCCAAAACGATGACTGGGAAGTGCCAACCATTCCAATAAGGTGTGCATTGGCTGCAGAGCTGCTCCAAGTCCTGGTCCTCCCCTGCTGCTGGTGACAGCTGACCAAAGACTCACCATCCGGCATGGTGGGGCAGGTGGAGGTGATGTCTGCTGCGGCCATCATTCGCAGAAGAGTCTGAGGTGCGCCGGCATCCCACTGCCTCCTGTTCTCTGTGGCAATGGCGTCCTGAAAGAAACCCTCTGGGAGTAAGACAATAACTGATTAGTTCCACAGCAGCAGAACCTAACGATGGGTACTGAAGTTGTTAGGGACTGGCCCGATGTGCTTTCTATTGCAAACGCCATAGCCAAAACCGACTTCTGGGGAAAAGGGTTCCTTTCATCTTACTGCACCCAGTTCATAAACGAACTCCATGGCAGGAGTCGAAGCAGAAACCATGAGAGGGCTGCTTACTGGCTTGCTCCCAGACTCACATTATAGGCCCCAAGGCCACCTGCCCAGGGATGTCACAGGCCATTATGGGTGTGGCCTTCCCACATCAATCAAGAAAATGCCTCACAGACTTGCCTACAGGCCAACCTGATGGAGGCCGTTCCTCAGCTGAAGCTCCTTCTCCCCCAGGTGACTCTGATTTTTGTGGAGTTGGCAGAAGACTACCCAGCATAGGGACCCAAGAGTAGGAAGTCCAGGCCACAGGAGCCCCTGCCTGGGCCTCTAACAGACCCAACAGAGAAGGCAGAAACTCAAACAGCTTCCAATGTTGTTTCATTTTTATCATTAATGTTGATATTCAGTTTAACTAAGTGCTAAGGAAATCCATGAATAGAAAAATGACTGGGACGTCTATGAGAATTCTCAGGTTTCTGCATAGGCAAGCTCTCTCCTCTCTCCCCGCCTCAAACATGTCTTCCTTCTTTGTTCCAGACTGGCTCAGAATTTATGGCGTTCTTACTTCCCGCTTCAGCCCCCCATGTGCTAGAACAGCAAGCAATCCCCACCAGGCCCACCCTGAGTGCTGGGATTGCAGGTGTGCACCGCCACACCAGGCTATGTCAGGGTCTGGCTCAGATCGCTTTCTAACTCACGTTCTGAGACAGGATCTTTAAGTGAACCTGGAGCTCATAAGATCATATTAAGCTGCTTGGCCAATAGCTTTCAGGTGTCCTCTTGTCTCTACACACACATACACACATACACACACACACACACACACAAACACACAAACACACACATTCACACACACACTCTCTCACATAAACACACAATCATACACATAAACACACACTCACACACTCTCACACACATACACTTACACACATACACACAAACACACACAATCACACACACAAATACACACACAGTCACAAAAACACACACATACACACACATACACTTACACACACATACTCACACACAAACACACACAATCACACACACAAATACACACACAGTCACAAAAACACACACATACACACAAACACTCTCACACATACACTCACACAAACATACACAATCACACGCACAAACACACATACACACAAACACACACACATACATACACACATACACACATACACCAGAACTGGGCTTGCAGAGCAACATTGCCCTGCCCAGCTTTTTCTGCGGGTTCTGGGACCTGAACCCAGATCTTTGTCTCAGCAGCAGACGCTCTATGGACTGAGGCAGGCTTCGTGAGCATTCCACGCCCTGAAGGAAGGGGACTTCCCCATCTCCCCAGCCAGCCTTATCCCAGCAGTGATGACCATTAGGGCTCAGGCCATGCCCCTGTCTGCACCCCCTTTTCTTTATCATTTCAGGACAGGGATCAGGTTTCCTCTGTCTGCACCCTCTAGCACTGGCTGGGCAGGGGGAGAGCCACACTTAGGATGCTTGGTGAACAGAGCAGAGATGTTTCTGTGGGAAAATAAAGCAGAGTAATGTGGGAAGGAGAAACTGAGGCAAGCCAGGTCTGCAAATGTTTACATGGCTAACTGGGGAGAAGACCAGGATTTCCCTGAGCTGGAGAGCAAGAGAGGAAGTTCAGGGCCAGCACAGACAACTCAGGAGACCTTGTCTCAAAATAAAAAAGATTAAAAAAAAAAAAAAAAAAAAAAGAGGACTGGCCCGGGATGATCAAACAAACCAGCCTGCTATTTTCCTTAGTACTAAAGGATGGGGAAGGCAGAGGAAGAAAATAAAAGAAGGTCGGGGGGTGATGGCTCAGCAGTTAACACAGCTACGGTTCCCCCAGGAGACACAAGTTCAGTTCCCAGCACCGACATCAGACAGCTCACAACCTCCTGCCATTCCAGGGGATCTGCCACCCCTGCCCTCCAGCAGCGCCTTCACGAAAGTGGTGCACATAAACCCATGCATGCACACACACACACACACACACACACACACACACACACACACACACCCGAAAGCCAATCGGCCAGTCTTTCTTTTTTAATGAAGGGAAGATCGTTTATTAAGCACCCTTCGTTCAGGCAGGTCCTTCGTACCTATCGTGCAACGCTCTTGTTGCTATAGTAACCCTGCGTGGTTACCATTACTATGATTCCCCACACCTCAAAAAGGATGGGGGGGGGTCTTTATTTAGAACATGAAAATAACTTGAAAAGGAGAAATGTCCCATGACCCGGAACTCCAGTGCTAGCCGGGATTCACTGGCTCCAGAACCAGTGAATGGTTCCTATGTCACCACAGTACTCAAGGGTGTCAGGCCCCTCCCTACCCAGCAGCAGCAGCAGACATGGAGGCAGAGGAAAAGTTCAGAGGACTCTGAGGAGACACTGCCCTGGGTGCAGAGGAGCAATCGCCCTGGGGATGGCCTTGCTCTGAAGCAGGGGTCTCTGGGAAGGAGGAGGACACGTGCTGGGGTTAAGGTGCTTGTCACACCTGCCCAGAGAGCTTTCCAGAAGGTAAGGAGACAGACCCACAAGTATGACACTCCTAGAGCTGCTGAAACTGCAGGAGTGGGTAGACCTGCCCAGGGCCGTGAGCATAGCAGGAAGGAATGCTAGAAGAAGGATGTGGGGGAGATGGGGGGAAGCCAGGAGCCCAGTGGAGAGAGCTGGGGATGATTGCAAAGGAAAAACTCCATTTTCCTCCCCCCGCTTTCAAGCAAGATGTACCTGCTTCTGGGCCGCAGAGTTCTTCAAAGGCTCTGTCTGTATAGTCTTCTTCACGCTCCCCCCTACATTTAGACTCCTGAAACTTCATGCCATCTTCAAAGCTTAAAGTATCACTTAGTCTCTCCACCACCTAAAGAAATTTCAGTTATTCATGAGAAAGAAGCCATATTGAGAGTTAAGTGCATTAATTTTGTGCCTTTTGCAAATATTACTTTTCAAACAATATGGCAAGTATTGTGTGTGCGTGAGAGAGAGATAGAAAGAGAGAGAGAATTCCATATAGTTTTAAAGGTGAAATTATTTTGACTGAGACAGAAACACCAATGTTTTCATTTCTTCTTGAAAATAGCGGCCAGCACCGAACACAGAACAACTCAATTTTCCCAGGCTTTCTCCTCCAGATCACACTTCTCAGTTCAGGGTTTTCTTATCCAATCCCTGCTTTCAGGATCCAACATAATACTCCTTTTTTCTTCTTCTTCTTCTTCTTCTTCTTCTTCTTCTTCTTCTTCTTCTTCTTCTTCTTCTTCTTCTTCTTCTTCTTCCTCCTCCTCCTCCTCCTCCTCCTCCTCCTCCTCCTCCTCCTCCTCCTCTTCTTCTTCTTCTTCTTCTTCTTTTCCGAAGATTTATTTACTTTTGTTTTATGTGTATGAGTGTTTGGCTACACGTATGTCTGTGTACCACTTGTGTGTATAGTATGCAAGGTGGCCAGCAGAGGGTGTTGGATCCCTTGGAACTGGTATTACATGACTGGAATGTCAGTGACCTGGGAATCAAATACCGCAGGTCCTCTGGAAGAACAACCATTGCTCTTAACCACTGAGCCATCTCTCCAGAGATCTTCTTTCTTAAGCTGGGACCTCACTGTGCTGTCCACGGTGTTCTAGAATTCCTGGACTCAACAGTCCTCCCAGCTCGGCCTCCCCAGTAGTCGACAGCATAGCCACCAACCACACTGATCCTCACAACCAGGTTGATTAGGTCCTACAATTGGTCCTCATGTTCCACTGCCAATAGGAAAACGGCCATCTTGGTTTTAGCTGTAGTAAGCACAGGCTAAGACAGGAGGAACCCCTGTTAGCTAAAGTTGTTTGGAGTCCCTTTTCTCATGCCAGCACCTCACATCATGGAAACCATGTGACCTGCCCCTCCCCAGACCTAGGCTGCTCAGATCCCACAGCTCTGGGGACATCAGAGGCCAAATCATTGAGTAAACACTAAGGCCACCATGCTAATGGGGTCATTCTGTAGAAAATGTTTGTAAAAGTGCAATGACATAGACATTAGTAGGACTCAACCCTGAGTGTTACACAGTTAACCCGTGTTCTGCCACTGACCTGCATTCCTGGCTCTCAAAAGATGAGAATATGAAGGGACTGGGGGTACCTCAGTAGCTGAAGAAAGTGTTGGGTGTGATTATTCATAGTTAATTTTTAGTAATCTGAAAGATTAAGTCCGAGGAAATATAGTGGGAAAAGGGAATCAGTTAACGTTGATACTGACATTTGTTACACGTTCTGATGAAAGTTGAAAATTCAAAAGGTGTCAATGTCAAGTGATAAAATGATGTGGTAGGGGCTGGAGAGATGGCTCAGTGGTTAAGAGCACTGACTGCTCTGAGTTCAAATCCCAGCAACCACATGGTGGCTCACAACCATCTGTGATGAGATCAGATACCCTCTTCTGGTGTCTGAAGACAGTTATAGTGTACTTATATATAATAAATAAATAAATATTAAAAAAAGGGGGTTGGGGATTTAGCTCAGTGGTAGAGCGCTTGCCTAGCAATCGCAAGGCCCTGGGTTCGGTCCCCAGCTCCGAAAAATAGAAAAGAAAAAAAAAAAGATGTGGTAGTTTGAATATGCTTGGCCCGGGGAATGGCACTATTAGAAGGTGTGGTCTTGTTATAATGGATGCTGGAGGAAGTGTATCATTGTGGGGGTGGGGTTTGAGCCCCTCCTCTTAGCTGCCTGAAGACAGCCTTCTCTTGACTACCTTTTGATCAAGGTGAAGGACTCTTGGCTCGTTCTCCAGAACCCTGTCTTCCTGGATACTGCCATGTTTCCTGCCATGATGATAATGGACTGAACTCGTAAGCCAGCCCCAATTAAATGTTGTCCTTTAGAAGAGTTGCCTTGGTCATGGTGTCTGTTCACAGCAATGGGACCCCTAACTAGGACAAATGAAATCTGAACTTTTTTTTCCTACATGAGATTTACCTACGCACAGAGGAATTAGAACTAACTGACTACACTTTCAGGTTACTCAATGGTTTTTGAATCAGCATATTAACATTATCAGGAAAATAACTCGTGCAAGGACATTCTCGTTACAGCCCCTGCAACAATTTCATGAGTCTGAAGACCAACTCACATTGTCATAGCTGATCATAGCAGCAGGTTCGTAACGACGTATCTCATCCTCTTGGATAGTGTCTTCCTCTGAAATGCATTCATCTAGGCTGATTTCAAACTTTACCCCTCTCTAAAATAAGCAAGAAAAAAGTCTTAACAGTTCAATAAACCCTTCAAATTACAACCCCTGAGGCCAATTCATCTTCACACCATACATACTTAAGATCATTAGTGTAGCACCACACAGTAGGGCTATTCTATAAGACAGTGAGAGTGGGAAATCACACAGACAACCTGGATTGTAAAGCACACAGTAGGGCTATTCCAGAAGACAGAGGGAGCAGAGAATCTCACAGACAACATGAGCCCCAATCATCTTTGTTTCTTTCTTTTTGTCTGTCTGTCTGTCTGTCTTTCTTTCTATTTATTATATATGGGTACACTGCAGCTGTCTTCAGACACACCAGAAGAGGGCATTGAATCCCATTACAGATGGTTGTGAGCCACCATGTGGATGTGTGGATGTGGGATTTGAACTCAGGACCTCTGGAAGAGCAGTCAGTGCGCTTAACCACTGAGCCATCTCTCCAGCGCCCCAATCAACTTTGTAATATGCAAGTAAAAGATAGGAATGTTTAGAGCCTAATTTTACAGCTCTGCTTTTGAATTTTACTCTTTTATGTTCTGAAGTCTAATTTATTTCAAGTCTCTCTTGATACTCTAAAAGTTGAGAGAAAAACATAATTCCATCAACTCATATGATTATATATTCATAATGTCTAAATTCATATTGGTGTATATTTCTTTTTTTTAAACATTTATTTATTTTATGTATGTGAGTACACTATCACTGTCTTCAGTCACATGGGAAGAGGGCTTCAGATCCCATTCCAGATGGTTGTGAGCCATCATGTGGTTGCTGGGAATTGAACTCAGGACCTCTGGAAGAGCAGTCAGTGCTCTTAACCATTGAGCCATCTCTCCAACCCTTGGTGTATATTTCTATAACTTGATTTCTGCATTGAATTTGATGAAACACTTTTTTGCCAGAAAAGTTAACCATGATTCATGAAAAGGGTAGGTATAGTATCCATCTAATTAAAATAGCCATGTATTGGACATTGGCATTTTTGTGAACAAAAATTCTATAATGTGACAAAATGCTCATCGCTCCAATGCAGTTTAACCCAGTCCAGCTCAAGAGTTCTCTTTTGCAGTACTGGAGATCAGATTAGGGCTTTGTACATGCTAGGTAAGTGCTTCACCAGAGGCCCATCTCAGCCTTAGAATGTAACTGTAACAACAGGATGTGTGTGTGTGTGTGTGTGTGTGTATGTGTGTGTGTGTGTGTCTGTCTGTCTGTCTGTCTGTCTGCCTGTCTCTGTGTGTATGTGTCTGTGTGTCTGTGTCTGTCTGTGTATGTGTCTGTGTGTGTTTCTGTATGTGTCTGTATGTGTGTCTGTGTGAATGTGTGTGTATGTGTGTATATGTGTGTGTCTGTGTGTGTGTGTCTGTGTGTGTGTGTGTGTGTGTCTGTGTGTGTGTCTGTGTGTGTGTGTGTGTCTGTGTGTGTGTCTGTGTGTGTGTGTATGTGTGTGTGTGTCTGTGTGTGTGTGTGTGTGTGTGTCTGTGTGTGTGTATATGTGTGTCTCTGTGTGCGTGCCTGTGTGTGTATGTGTCTGTGTATGTATGGGTCTGTGTGTATGTATGTGTCTGTGTCTGTGTGTGTGTGTATGTGTCTGTGTATTTATGTATCTGTGTGTGTATGTCTGTGTGTGTGTGTGTGTCTGTGTGTGTGTGTGTCTGTGTGTGTCTGTGTGTGTCTGTGTGTGTGTGCGCGCGCGCGCGCGCGCGCGACGGTGGGTCCTGGTAGAAGCCTATAGAGTGAATTTTCATATAGGAGTGGCCATACTAGACTGTGACACTGTAATGTGAGACCTGGGATAGGCTTCAGAGAAGGTTGTGAAGGATCTGGCTGGTTGGAAAGTTATAATTCTACAAATTCTTACTGAGCCATCTCTGCCCTCTGTGATCCACACCCCTACACAAAGAAAGAACACAGTAGACATTGCCCAAAGGACTCGGCTGGCGTAAAGCTTACACTGTCCTGGACTCAGCTGGCATAGATCTTACACTGTCCTGGAGTAGGCTAGGTGACACATGAGTTTGCAAATTAACGGCATGATTACAAGCAAGTCTTACATGCATGGGGGACAGAAACTACAAAGCTTGCGAGACGGCTCAGCAGGCAAAAGCACTTGCCATGAGTGCCTGGGGACCCCTGGTGGAAGGAGACACTCAGCTGTCCTCTGACCTCCACGTATGTCCTGTAGGTCACGCACGTCTGTACTAATTGCACACATGTATCATACACACATATAACAATCAATAAATCAATTTTTAAAGGAAATGGGGGCTAGTGGTAGTAGTATGCCTGTGATCCAAGTGTAAAGCCAGGGCAAAGTCAGACTTTCCCGAGAAGGCTGAACCCCTCTGCTCCTTTGGAAAATGAAGGCTTAGCATCTTGGTGAGCTTCTCTCTCTACTGCAGCACCTGTGACCAATACCAATCAATAAGACAGGAAGATCTTGAGTGTTTGGCCATTTTGGACAATGTAATGAAATCTTGTCTTCTAATAAAAATAACGGAACCGCTCAATGTTAGAGCACTTGCCTAGAATACATGAGGGTCTGGATTCAGTTTCTAGAATTGCAAAAGGGGGGAAATTAAACATAATGCCTACTAGATGATCTCGCCATCCCAGGCCAATTTAGTCACTCCAGAGTAGAAAGAGATGTGCCTGTCGCCTTTAGATTTGACTTTTAGGGCTGGGAGGTGGCTTAGCATGCAAATTCACTGACTGCCTAAGCGAGAGAACCTGGATTGAAGTTCCCTGTACATAAAAGTCTGTGTGCCTGTACCTGCAACGCTGGGACACAGAAACAGGAGCTTGCTGGATAGCCAGCCTAGCTGAAATTGCTCAGCTTCAGGATTAGCTGTAGACCCTGTCCCAAGGAAACAGTACTGACACTGTACCCTGACTACAGGAAGGCGCCCACGGTGACGTACAATGCCCATGATGGTCCCAGAGTTTGCAATAGCCAAGAGTTGGAAACTATTGAAATATTCATCTCTTGCTGAGTTGACGAAGTTTTGTATACTTATATAGTGGAGTACACCAAGCAGTGACAAGGGGTGATGATATTTATCCACCATAGGTGAGACTTAACACTATTAAGCACAGTGATGCTTCCTGATGCATGAAAGAAGCCAGCAGAAGGAACACTGAGGGATGATGGCATTTGTATGCCATGCTCACATCTACAAAATGCAAATAATCCATTGTGATGTAAAGCTCATGGCAATTACCTAGAGATGGTGTGGGAGGGAGACTGCAAGAAACAGACAAGGGGAATTGATCAAAGAACATCTGAGCTTTTGAGGAGGTCCCTATGTGACCCAGTGGCACAGCGGGAAGCCAGACCTGCCCCTGACCCCTGGGGCAGGGCACACTTGGAAACTCACAAACCTCTGGCAACATCCATCTCTACCTGCTTTGAGACTTCGTCCTCAGGAGCATCAGGGCAGGAGGGCAGGTTACTCCTCTTTACCAAATAGGTTCTATGACTGAGGTCGGCATTCTCCTGGAATACAGGTTACACACAATCGACGAGATCAGCTCTGAAGCTACTCGCTATAGCGAGAATTTGGAATTTCAGTTTCATTTAAAAAACAAAACAAAACAAAACACCGAAATATTATAAGAATGTGGTTTTGTTTCAATCCCAGGTGCATTGATTTGGGGCCGCTTCTGAGTGCCTGCAGCAGCTGACCATGCTTGGCCTCGTGCTCTAGCAGAGGCGTGGTTTGGCCCACTGCTTAGAGTTTCTGCAATTGTGTGACAGTTGGAATTCTGGGAACTTTGGTGAGGTCCCGATAGGCATGGTTGTTGGTCGTTCATGGGGTCCCTCTCCCTCTCACTTAGAACACATCACTTAACGCAGACCTTCTCATTCTTCTCAGGCCAATCCCCTCCCCCACCCCATCAACTTCTTCCGCATGAGCCTACACCCACTTGGCCTTCTCATCTTGGCTCCTATGAGGCTTGAGTACAGCAGACTTTCTTCGTTATCATTCCATACACATGTGCCTGTGAGTGGACGTGCGTCTGCCAGAAGGCAGATATGACAGAGGCATCCTCTTGGCTTGTGACACTAAGTGACTTGGGAGGTGAAAGGTTGCTGCACTTTCTGTTACAGGACATAAGCAAGGTCCACTGAAAACCCTCCCCACACTCGTGCTCAGACTAGTTTGCTCACGCCCTTGGAGGCTGAAGAGGCTGGAGGAGGCAGGTCTGCCACAGCAGCATGGCAGGTCTGTTCCCCTAACTCTGCTAGGTGAGCTCTGCACAGCCCAGTGGGCCTCAGAAAAGGAGCAACCCAGAGGACTGCAGATATTCATGGCAGCGGAATCCCTGTATGTTTTTAAACAGCAGGTCAGACGCAGGCTGGCTACATCGCCCACTGAAGACATGGTCATCTGCTGCAATTCTAGAAACCTGAAATACGGAAGGACGAGTTTCCAGTGTAGCTCCGTTATGGTCTTTTCAAGAGTGATGTCAGCTGTGTTCAGGCTCACGCAGTCTTGTATGTGAGAGAAGTAAGTCCCGAGAACTGCCAGCACCACAGCATGCACTTACACAGACTAAGACAGCAATGACATCAGAGGCTACGGTCTTGTGAGGCCACCATGTTATATGTGGCTTAGCATGAATGGAAATGTTCTTAGAGGAGGAAGAAAGAAAAACACACACGCTTTACCTCATACGTAGCTAGAGATTTACAGCAAGAGAGAGGCCATTTGGTGGGAGGAAAGAGCCAAGGCCACAAGCAAAGCCTTTATGTCCAGGATAACTTAAAAACCGTTATTAACTTAACATCCTCCAAAAAAGACAACGATGCTGTTCATGACCACACAGGCTTTGGAGCCCCTGTTCACAGCCGACTTTAATAACCTTGGGCCCCTTTCACTGTCCTTGCAGGCATAAGCCTGTCCTCAGTTTGGACTTTCTGCATCTAACCCAGTTCTGTCCTCCAGCAGCTGCTCAGTAAACACTGGCTTTCTCATCATAAGGAAGACAACAGGTATTTTTGATAACTAATTCCTAATGAAGGTCATCACATCCTGACATCATCTTCTGTAGTAAGTGTTGTTAGGTCTGACAGGTTTTCTACGAAGAAAGAAACTGGAAGGATAGCTTCTACCTCATTTCCTGTCAGGAGATCGTGTGCACATGGGCATGTGTCTGTGTCCGGGTCTCTGTGTGTGCATATGTACATGCATGTGGGTATGCATATCTGTGTACATGTGTCTGTGCATGTATGTATGCATGTGTGTATGTATGCATTGTGCCTGGGTGTGTGGATGGGTGTGGATGTCTGTGCACACCCATGTATGCATGTGTACATGTGTGCAAAGATTGCATTCCACACAGGGCTTTGGATATGCTAAGCGTAAACTCTTATATTAAGCTCCTTGCTTTTAATATGCAGTCATTTGATCACCTCTGAGTTGATAGAGCACTGTTCACTGTAGTGGGGTGAGCTTACCTTCAGCTCTCTCCCCATTTTCTTTTTAATTTCCTTCATGTCGTTGTGGTACTGTTGGCGGATTTCCTCCAGCTGCTTCCAATATTCCTGAAACACAAAGCCAACCTTAACCTGAAAATAATCCCTACAGAGCCTACAATTTTAGACACATCCAAATCATTAGAGAATAAGTTCTTCTAAAAGTAATGATATACTCACTTTAGCTGTGGTGCTTCATAGCCTGGGAGGCTATGGGACACTGTGTGGGACACCGTGTGGGACACTGTGTGGACACCGTGTGGGACACTGTGTGGGACACCGTGGGGGACACTGTGTGGAACACTGTGTGGACACTGTGTGGGACAGTGTGTGGGACACTGTGTGGACACTGTGTGGAACACTGTATGGGACACTGTGTGGGACACTGTGTGGGACAGTGTGTGGGACAGTGTGTGGGACAGTGTGTGGGACACCGTGTGGAACACTGTATGGGACACTGTGTGGGACAGTGTGTGGGACACTGTGTGGACACTGTGTGGAACACTGTATGGGACACTGTGTGGGACACTGTGTGGGACACTGTGTGGGACAGTGTGTGGGACAGTGTGTGGGACAGTGTGTGGGACAGTGTGTGGGACACTGTGTGGGACACCGTGTGGGACACTGTGTGGGACAGTGTGTGGGACAGTGTGTGGGACACCGTGTGGGACAGTGTGTGGGACACTGTGTGGGACACCGTGTGTGTGGGACACTGTGTGGGACACTGTGTGGGACACTGTGTGGGACACTGTGTGGGACAGTGTGTGGGACACTGTGTTGGACAGTGTGTGGGACAGTGTGTGGGACACTGTGTGGGACACCGTGTGGGACAGTGTGTGGGACACTGTGTGGGACACTGTGTGGGACAGTGTGTGGGACACCGTGTGGGACACCGTGTGGGACACCGTGTGGGACACCGTGTGGGACACTGTGTGGGACACTGTGTGTGTGGGACACTGTGTGGGACAGACACTGTGTGGGACACTGTGTGGGACACTGTGTGGGACAGTGTGTGGGACACTGTGTGGGACACTGTGTGGGACACTGTGTGGGGACACTGTGTGGGACAGTGTGTGGGACAGTGTGTGGGACAGTGTGGGGGACACTGTGTGGGACACCGTGTGGGACACCGTGTGGGACACTGTGTGGAACAGTGTGTGGGACAGTGTGTGGGACACTGTGTGGGACACCGTGTGGGACACCGTGTGGGACACTGTATGGGACACTGTGTGGGACACTGTGTGGGACAGTGTGTGGGACACCGTGTGGGACACTGTATGGGACACCGTGTGGGACACTGTATGGGACACTGTGTGGGACACGTGTGGGACACCGTGTGGGACAGTGTGTGGGACACCGTGTGGGACACTGTGTGGGACACCGTGTGGGACACTGTGTGGGACAGTGTGTGGGACACTGTGTGGGACACCGTGTGGGACAGTGTGTGGGACACCGTGTGGGACACTGTGTGGGACACTGTGTGTGTGTGGGACACCGTGTGGGACACTGTGTGGGACACCGTGTGGGACAGTGTGTGGGACACTGTGTGGGACACTGTGTGGGACACAGTGGGACACTGTATGGGACACCGTGTGGGACACTGTATGGGACACCGTGTGGGACACCGTGTGGGTGTGTGGGACAGTGTGTGGGACACTGTGTGGGACACTGTGTGGGACAGTGTGTGGAACACTGTGTGGGACAGTGTGTGGGACACCGTGTGGGACACCGTGTGGGACACCGTGTGGGACACTGTGTGGGACAGTGTGTGGAACACTGTGTGGAACACTGTATGGGACACTGTGTGGGACAGAGATCTTTGTTTATTCCAGTTCCAAATCGTGTGTGGCTACTCTGCATATTCCACTTCTGCATTAATTGAATGTGTTGCCCCTCAAAACATATGGTAAAGCTAGGGTGCACGCACACCTTTAGTCCTAAAGGTGGAGATGGGAAAAGGGGAAGGGTGAAATGGGAAAATCAAGTCCTTTAGTTCAAGAGTACAAGACTAGCCTGGGGTAACAAGCAGACTTCACTCATCATCACCACCATCATCATCACCACCACCACCATCATCATCATCATCATCATCACCACCACCTCAGGCAGGCCGTTGGGCCAGGACACATAAGCTCAAGATGAAAACAGCTGAGGAATGTGTTCTTTAATCCTGGTGTGTTTTGTTAAGACCCTGAATACAGTAATCGTGATTTATGCTTTGTTCCTTAACTGCTCTGTTTATGCCTTGTTTCTTCCTTGACTACTCTGTTTGTGCCTTAGAACTGACCATATTCTTTACATGTGCCTAGAATGATAGAAAAGCAGACTGGAAAAAAAATAAACGGTAACTCCAGATGCCAGGATCCAGCACAGACCCACACACGTGAACAACCAGGACAATATGTCTTCTGCAGAAGCCAGCCAGCCTACTGTGTTCAGGCTCCGGGCACATGGCTACCACAGTGGTTCTCCCTGTCAGCCTCCAAAAGCAC